>NW_012121154.1:619988-628624 GCF_000951035.1 Colobus angolensis palliatus | reverse complement strand
TAAATTTTGAAAGTGACCCTTTCTCCAGATGTATTGAGACATGATCAACAAAAGTACAGGCAATAACATTCTCTTATTGTCAGTGAGGAGAAATTCACCAGCTACTGGCTTGGAAAGGGAGATATGGAAAGCAGAGAAAAGCAGCAAAATAAAAGGAAGAAAAGTTCCAGAGACAAGTTCATCTAGATACAAGAATGAGTCTCACTACCACTGCTCCTTCATGCCATCTACCACCCATGAGACACTGCCATGGACTACTACTTCAAAACAATCTATCTGTTATGCAAACCAAAGACATGAAGCTTTTACCAAATCTCTAGATTTTAAAATGAAATCGGTGAGAAGAGGTAAAATTCAGGAACATTCCAGGAGAGCTGACCATTAATAGAGATCTCTGCTCAGGGACTCACCGTAAGTTGACCCTCAGCCCCACATACATTTTCCCATGTAAACTGAAAAATTTAATATATTCTATTACACCACTGGAATGGTCTCAATTCAAAATGTATTTGTGATATTAAATATCTCCTTCTAAAAATGAAAATGCTTCCAGGAATGTGAGGAAATTTGCCTCCTAAATATTTAGCAGAGAAGAACCACACTGGAGAATTGGAGTTCTTTTTAAGTAGGATGGAGGTAAATAATTTGGAGGGAAAACAAGTTTTAGGAGGCAAGTGAGATCTCACCATGAGGTGCAGTGAGGACACAGAGCAACAGAACAACACATGCTGGGTGCCTGGGGAAGTAGAAGAAAGAAGAAAGGGAAATAGGAAAGCACCACAGTTTAATTTTGCCTAAATTTTAACTTTTGCTTTAGATGATTCTTGTCCCAAGAAAGTAAAGAAACTCTTTTCCTTTGCTACTCTATTCTAAACTGCATGGCCGCCAGACTTGGATTAGATTTTGAAATTAATATTTTATTTTGATTACTCATTTATCAGTTAACAGGCATCTGAGCACTCTTTTCAAACCTAGTAATGAAGATTTTTCAGGGCACATGTTCCCAACATCTTAGATCTTTCCTGTCCCATGAAGAATAAACCTTCTGAAAAAAGACTGCATTCATAAATATAGGACAAAAGGTAAAAACGAAGAGGTAATTTATAATTTTTTAGAAGTGGTCAGTGCCTAGATTCTACTAGATTCTACCTCCTGGGAGAGAGATTGAGAAAGCACAGGAGGAAACAGCATTAAGAAGTGGGAAACTGGGGACATTTCCAGGAAAAGGGTAAAGTGATCATGCAAAACTTCTGCCAGATATTAATTATTAAATAAATCTAAAGGAAAATATAAAAAAGAAAAACTAAAGTCACTAAAGCTTTTTTTTTTTAAGAAGCTAGGGAAGAGCTTACTCTTAACAAACTGCAACTAGAATGAAGAAAAATTAACACAGTTTAGAGAACTGTGGGTTAATATATAAAGGCACAAGCCTATTAACTGTGGGTTAATATATAAAGGCACCGCACAAAGGAAAGAACAAAAGGTGAGCTCTTCAACTACCACATCTACGGGGATAGGAAAGGGAGCATTAGAAAACCTCGACTTTACAGCTCAAGGTGACAGAGAACAGAGTGCAGGGCTGGCAGAACATCTGGAAATTTAAAAGAAAAATCCTGCCAGCAAAAGCAGCAAAGAAATGAGACCCAAAATTTAAGTATAAATTCTGCCCATACCCCTACCTGACAGCTAAATTACTCATGGTTGGGAAGGAACTTACGAAGCAGGATGAAAAATTAGGCAAAACCAAGGAGGAATCTACTATTGAAAGAGAACTACAGGAGAAAGTTGTGAGTTTAGTGCTTCAATAACTCAGTATATTTCACTAAACATTAATTAGATGGCTAAAATTTAAAGACTAAAAATTCTATGCATTAGTAAGAACATGGAACAAATAAAATTCTCATACATTGCTGGTGGGATGTATATTTGTCCTGCCACTTTAGAAAGGAATTTGGCAATGTTAAATTGAAATGTACAATTATCATATTACCTAACAATAACACTCATGTTTATCTGAGAAAGATGAAAACATATGTCTGTAAAAAGATCTCTATGTGAATGTTCATAGTAGCTTAATCATTAATCCTAACAGTTCAAACCTGGAAATAATCCAAATGCCCATCAATACCTACGAATAGACAAAACAAATTGTAGTCATATATATATATGCCTCACTCTGTCACCCAGGCTGGAGTGCAGTGACACGATCTCGGCTCACTGCAACCTCTGCCTCCTGAGTTCAAGTGATTCTCCTGCTTCAGCCTCCCACGTAGCTGGGATTATAGGCAAGTGCCACTACACCCGGCTTATTTTTGTATATTTTGTAGAGATGAGGTTTTGCCATGTTGGCCAGACTGGTCTCAAACTTCTGACCTCAGGTGGTCCATCCTCCCAGGCCTCCCAAAGTTCTGGGATTACAGGTGTGAGCCACCATGCCTGGCCTATAGTAATTTTTTTAAATACAGAGAAATACTACTAAGTAATATTAAATGATTGAACAGCTGATACAGCAACAACATGGATGTATCTCAGAATCATTAAGCTGATTTAAAGAGCCCAGATACAAAAGTATATACTGTATTATCCCATTTGTATGAAATTATAGAAAATGTAAATTATTGATAGTGACAGAAAACAGATCATAGTTTTTCAGGTTGGGTTGGGAGACGTGGACTGTAAAATGAAATATAAAAACTTTTTGGAGTGGTGGAATTGACCTATATCCTGACTAGGGCGGTTATTACACAGGTATTTACATTTGTCAAAACCCATCAAACTGTACACTTAGAATGAGGCCATAGAGTATGCCTCAGTGAAGTTGACACAAAAAGGTAGATAGTGACTTGTAGTTAATAGCAGTGATTCAAAAGTTGTTTTTTATATGTCTTTAAACAATTCTTTATATAATCCAGTTATTTTGTAAAATAGCAAACCCAACAATGCTTGTGACTAAACAGCAGAAATGTAAGATCAAGTGAGATTGGAGCAGTTCTTGCTTCTCCATTTTCCCTCCATTTGTGTATGCAGTTTTCCTCCTCCTGCCCCTCCTCCTACTCTCTCCCCACACATCTGATACTTAAAAATGCTTACCACCTGAAAGTTGTTTATACAGTTTAAAATTTCAGTGCATAAAAGCTTGGGTTCTTTATAGAAAATATCTTTAAGAAATGAGTGAATAAATACTGTGGGGGCGGCCGGGAGTGGTGGCTCACGCCTGTAATCCCAGCAATTTGGGAGGCCTAGGAGGGAGGATTACCTGAGATCAGGAGTTCGAGACCAGTCTGGCCAACATGGTGAAACGCCATCTCTACTAAAAGATACAGAAATTGGCCAGGCGTGATGGTGGGTGCCTGTAATCACAGCTACTCGGGAGGCTGAAGTAGGAGAATCACTTCAACCCGGGAGGCAGAGGTCAATCCAGCCTGGGTGACAGAGCAAGACTCCATCTCAAAAAGAAAAAAAAAAAAAAAAGAAAGAAAAGAAAAGAAATATTATGGGGGCAAGAGAGATGATAAATAACAATGAAATTTTAAGCCCCCTAAATGACTGAACAGACTCCGTCTTGGCCAAGGGGACCCCAGAGTAGTCTTGAAAATTGAGCTCCTGACAATGACAGGATGGGAGGTCAGACACGCCTAACAGAAACCAACACTAAACAGAAACCAGCCCTTTTGAAAGACTCCATCACTGATAGCAACCAACCCCAGACACTGTCCCCTCCCTTCAGCAGTTTGGACACAGTTGGCCAGCATTCCTTCCCAGTAAGAGATCACTGACCACAGAGTGGTTCTGGCCAATCTACATGCTACTTATGAGGGGCCATGAAGCTCCATTGTGCATCTTCATGTTTCTTCTTTCATAAATATTCATGATTTCTCCTATAGGTTATTAAGTGTAGATATTCAGCCACCTTGCTCAGCATAAATTCCTATTCCTCACCTTCCTCCCCTGCTGCCCGCCCCCCGCCCCCACCTTCCAATTGACTGTTTCAGGATTTTGGCAAGGAGCTATGCTTCCCCGTCTGTCAGAGTGTCCGCCATGCAGGTTGCAACCCTTTATGAAAAATAAATCTCTTCTTTTCAAATTTATGAACCTTGCCATTCTTCAATTGACAGAGTAAAAGATTTTATTTGTTTTTATTTTGATATATATAGAAGGGACTTTAGAGATCATGTAGTCCACTGTGGTGAACTGTTACATCCATTGCCTTCCTCCTTTATGAACAGAATCATAATTTTGTTTGGCATGACATTACTCTCAAATGAAATCCAACAAATAAACAAACAATACTTCCACTCCAATCTCTACTCCCTTGCAACTAGCAGTGACCATATGGCACAAGTAATGAGATATAAGCAGAAATGACTAGGCAGAGCTTACGGGAAAATCTAAAGCAGCTGATACAACTTTTATTCTACACTTACACTCTTCCTCTTCTTGTTTCCTTAAAGAGAGACATAAAGCTGGAGTCAGGAAAGCCATCTTGCAACCACTAGGTTATAAGTATAAAAGCAAAAGTATAAGAGCAACTCCAAGGGTGATGGATTAGAAAGCTAAGTGGAGCCTAAGTCCTAATGGCTTCCTGGAGCTACCAACCCACCCTGTATTTTCTAGTTCTGAAATTTTTGTTATGCACTAAACAAAACAAAACACCTTATTTGCTTAAGCCACTGTCTATTTAATTTTATATGCCACTGAATCTATTCCTAAATGATACAATGATACCTGCATCCCCTCCATCTCCTTTTACAGATAAGGGAATGAAGGTAAAGGAGGTTAAGGAGCTTCCTTCAGTAAGTTCTATCTCGACTTTAATGATCCAGTTCTGCAATCCAGGTATATTGACTCACAATGCCATAACAGATTTTCCAATATAAAAAAAAGCTCATAGAAGATAAACTGGTGCAATAAATTTATTTATTCAACCATGCAAGTCTAGAAAAGCTAAAAAAAAAAAATACTAGAGTTAATTCCTTGAAATATAGATGCTTACATTTGAAGAATTTCATTGTGTGTTGGTAGTGGATTTGCAGCAAAAAAATGCCTAACAGGAGTTAAAAATACTAAAAATTCAAATACATGTCTTCTTGATCTAAATTGAAATTGAAACAGCAAGAAGGGAAGAATTGAAGTGTTCCAAATCCACACAAAAAAGAGAAATGTTTGAGGTGATTTTTAATCCCAATTACCCTGATTTGATCATTACACATTGTATACATGCACCAAAATATCACATGTACCCCAAAATATGTTCAACTAGTATGTATCAATAAAAAACTGCACCAAGAAAGTGGATTTGAAATATGTCATCATATTGGACAGAAGACTCAACATAATTAAAATATCTGTTCTCCCTCGTTAATTTAGAATCCTGTAAAAATAAATATTCAACAGCTAGATAGGCCTATTACAGAGTTCATCTAGAAAACAATCAAGCAAAATAACCAGAAAAAAACCTGACTCCCAATAAAACATTCATTGATAAATAGCCTCACCAGACAGTAAAGAATATTATAAAGCCACTTTAATTAAAATTGAATGGCATTAGCCCATGAATAAGAAGACTATTGGAAGAGAATTAAAAAATTAAAAATTAATCCAATTGCATGTGTAAATTTGGTATAAAACAAAGGTATAATTAATACCATTGTAATCATGAAAAAGGATTCATTCCTTATAGCATTCACTAGAATAATTCCACAGAAATAATAAATTTACATAATTCAAATGTTAAAAATGAAACTATATAAATATTAGACAAAAACATGAGTAAATTCCTCTATAGCTTTAGTGTTAAAAACGTTTTCCTAATTATGACTCAAATCCAGATGCACAAAGGAGAAAAAATTTGGTGAGCTTGACAAATAGACTATAGGTATAAAAAGAAAAATGTTTCATAGCAAAAAATAATGACCATTGTGATATTTGAAATGAAACACCATAATGACATAATGGAAATCTACCTCCAATTTATATCATAGACAAAATACTAATGTAATTAGAATATATGAGCTTCAAATCTATGAAAGAAAAAGAAAAACTGGCAAGGTATATAAATGGACAGTTCATAGAAAAAGAAGTATAAGTCCTTTAACCATATGAGAAAATGCTCAACCTGACTCATTTAACTGAATGCAAATTAAAACTAACCGGGTTTCCATTTCTCCCCTACAGATTAGAAAAAATCAAAGACTTTGGCCTATATCTTCTGTTGACCAGGTTAAGTAAATGAGCCATTCTCATGTATTGCTGTTAAGGATGCCAAGCAGCATAGTTCATATATGAGAACATTGATGAGGCAATAATTGGCAAAATTATGAAAGCATTTGCCCTTTGACCCAGCAATTCTAGTGCTAGTAAACAACCCCAAAGCTAAACTGGTAAACTTTTTATTTATTTTATTTTATTTTATTTTATTTTTCTACAGTCAGGGTCTTTCTTTGTCCCCAGGCTAGCATGCAGTGATGTGATCCTAGTTCACGATAGCCTCAAACTCCTGAGACCAAATCATCTTTCTGCCTCAACCTCTCAAGTAGCTGGGACTGCAGAAACACATCAGCATACCTGGATAATTTTATAATTTTTGGTAGAGACAAGGTCTTTCAATGTTGTCCCGGCTGGTCTGGAACTCCTGGGTTCAAATGATCTTCCTTCCTTGACATTCCAAAGTGCTGGGATTACAGGTGTAACCCACTGCACCTGGCCACTGGTAAAAATTTTGAAAAGGCATATAGACAAGAATCTTTATCCAGCGAATGCCCAACAATGGGGACAAATTAAATACATTATATTTTATCTTCACAGTGGAGTACTATGCAGCGATACAAAAATAAGAAATATCTGTACTAAGATTGAATTATCTCTAAAATGTATATTTTACATGACAAAAAAGAACACGAAAAAGGTGGATATCTAAGGGCAATACAAATGTATGTATGTGTGTGGGTATATATATGTGTATACATATGTGTGTGTGTGTATATATATATATTTGACTATAATTGAAGCTTAAATCGCTTTTATAAATTAAAAATGAGGGAAGAAATAGGATACAGTAGGTAGTAAGAAACACTAGACTTCTCTTGGTATACATGGTTTTAAAGACCACACTTTGGAATTCTATAGATATTTTACACAATTATAAACAAAAACAAACAGAGAAATGATCTCCAAAATTTATATTTGCAATGAAATGAATAAACCTAACTGTGCATTAAGCTGATGACATACTCAAAAACAGAGAAACTATTCCAAATTACTATGAAACAGTGATTTCATACATTCTGAGTCAGATATACATTAAGCCAAAAAAGGAGAAGGTGTTTAAAAAATTCTTAAACAGTTTCACCAACTATATTTTTGGTGGCAGTGGTTAGTATTTTTGTCTTATACTGTTGCATAGTGTATATTGTGGATAAAGAATTTGGGAAATCATGTTGGTGCATTTGAAATCCAGGATTTTATGCACTGGAAATGGAGATGTGAGACTGATGGAGTGAAATGAAATTCTGTAGGCCTAAATGGGAATGTCATTGTTGATATAAAATTATTGATGGTAGTCTTTACAAAAGTAACAAAAATTTTTAAATTCTGTTCATTGAAAAAGCCTAGAAATAATGACAAACCAGTAGTAATGATGATTCTTAATAGCTAGATTGTGATTTTTAATAATCTGTAAATACTATTTCCCACCAAAAGCAACTGGTCTTCTTGAGGGCAGGACTGATTTGAGATCTGAGAAAGGACATGGACAAAATTTCCCTGGAAACATTTGTCATAGCAGAAAGCAAGGAGATAGCAATGACTGCTAAGGTCATGATAAATGGACCAAGCTGGGAGCCAACATAAAGAACTCTCGTTATGCAAGAGTAGAACAAATTGAATCTCATTAAAAATAAAAACTACAATGTATTGAAACACAACAAGTATTTTTAAATATATGAATTGAAATATATGAATATATAAATAGATGAACATGAAATATATGAATGGTTAAAAACAATCTTCGGACACCATTAACAGGTGCTATTTTTTAAATTAGTTTTTAAAGAAAATCTGTCAAGTGTTTATCTATTTATTGGGGGAACCACACATTGAGAAATAGGAAGCAAGTTTTCTCTTTATTGAGGTACTTTAGCTAATGAATAGAAAAGAAATAATAGAACTAAAATATGTCAGTTTTATAACACCCCTCCCCCAAAATAATAGACCTAATCTATGACCATTTATTATTGTTACAGTTACACAAAACAGTATAAGCAGGCATTACGTGCCTTCAGGAAAATGATATTCTGAAAATATTCATTCCCAATTCTGATTTAGCTTCTGGCTCCACCTATCAATTTACAAGAAATACTGGGGTCAGGGTAACACAGTAAATGACATAAAGGGATTATAATTGGTAAAATGCAGGCTAGAAGAAACTCCAAAAGGCCCCTTTACAGGTTTATTGAACAAGTAAATATATGTTATAGTCCCGAAAAATGCTAAGAGTGGATGTAAAGTGTTGTTTTGTTTGTTTGTTTGTGTTTGAGATGGAGTCTCACTCTGTCGCCCAGGCTGGAGTGCAGTGGCGCCATCTCGGCTCACTGCAAGCTCCGCCCCCCCGGGTTCACGCCATTCTCCTGCCTGTCTCC
>NW_012121154.1:617167-618715 GCF_000951035.1 Colobus angolensis palliatus | reverse complement strand
TTATTATTACTTGAGCCCAGAGTTTGAGGTTCCAGTGAGCTATGATCATGCCACTACATTCCAGCCTGGATGACAAAGTAAGATTTTATCTCTAAAAACAGAGAATGCTGGATAGAGAATAATTTACACAATTTAGCAAGCTAAAATTCAAAGGTTTCCATCTGGAATTGTAATATCGGAACAACTGAGGAATATGCCTGGTTAAGTTGGATTTCATCTTACATAAATGTGTAGTACATAGCTTTCTTTCTCCCTAAAGCAATATGAGAAATTAGAAGAGGAGCCCATACAAGGGACTTGGCATTACATTTCACTTTATTTTAGTGTCAGATATATGTACAAATAAGTTTCTATCTTCCTTAGGATAGTCAAAGGTTAATTTAGTTCATATGTCATAAATGAGATAAACAAGGAGATTTTCTATTCAGCTAGAAATTAATTATATTATTATTAAAACCATAAAGAGTTTAGTTTTATCCAGAAGCCTAAAATCCCAGCCTATAAAAACTGACTTCAGAAAGCTGTATTTTTTAACAAAAAGGTTTTTTTCTATAGCCATCATTAAAATAAGTTTTATATAGCTAGTTTGCTTGGGAATAGTTTGTAATGCTTTCAGTATGCCTATTTTTTATTTAAACAATAAGCAGTGGGGAGAGGTTGAGAAACACATTTTTCTCATTTCAGTTTTTTTAATATTTTGTCTTGATTATGGAAATCCAAAAAGAAAAAAAGAAAAGAAGAAGAAGAAGGAAAAAAAGGAGAGAAGAGGAGGGGAGAGGAATATGCTTATAGAGAATTCGCTGGCCCAGAGTGCTGCAATCCCATTGAGTAGTTCTTTTTTGAAAGGAGAGAAATCCCAGCCCTGCAGAGTTATGCATTTCCAACAAAAGATAACAAGTCTCTGACAAACAAGGACTCATTATAGTAGGCAACAGAATAGAATCAATAAAAGTTTGTAACATAAACAGTTTTAGATTTTAATGATTCATTCTAGTTCTTTTAGTAATGTGTAATTTGAAAGTTCACATTGTTATTTGCTTGTTGATCATAAAGACTTTGGGGTTATTATGCTTAAAATGGGTGGGGTACATGTGTGCACGGGAACAAGCGGGTGTGTGTGTGTGTGTGTGTATTTTGAATAGTTTCTACAGATTAACTTATTTTGGAGAGAGTGTGAGTCTCTCAATATATAAAAGTCTAATTAAAATACAGTTTTTACAGATTTTATGGCCAAAAACTAAAATCTAAATTTAAAATATTAACACATAAGTGTATTTCTTACTTAGAAATACTTGAATCTCTCTTACCTTTATCTAATACAGACATGCAAAATAAAATGTCATTCCCTTAATCCTCTTCCTATGCTGGAAATGCCTGTAAAAGAGTCCTACATTTTCTACATTTTAGATCTAAAACAATTTTGAATATTACCTGGGGCAACAGGATATTAATTATCTCTTCAGGGTATTAATTACCTCCACATCGAGCAGTTATATAAAACCAGGCTAGGCCGGGCGCGGTGGCTCAAGCCTGTAATCCCAGCACTTT
>NW_012121154.1:534936-609612 GCF_000951035.1 Colobus angolensis palliatus | reverse complement strand
ATTGTCATTTTGTTTTATTTTTGCACTGTGCTTAGTTATGAGGTAATTATATTAAAATATGGTGCATATCTGTTGATATATGAGCCTTGATTATGTTTTCAATCAAATAAATAATTTAAGATATATCTCCATGCTGTATTCATCCAATAACCAATGTCCATGGGATGAGTGAAAGACGACAGAGTTCAGGTTGTCTGCAGTCAGAAGACCTCCCTTTAATTTGTTGATTATTCTTCAACAAAGCTTCTGAACAATCCTAGATCTCTACCACCATTCTGCAGCCAACCTGCTTTGTGGTCCCGACCACAGAATATGGTACAGTTCTGCCACCTAGTGGTTGCCTTTTCCCACGTGACTTTGCAGCATTTACACTTGGTAGACTGTATCTACAAAGAGAACAATGAAGTTGGGAACAGCCAGCAAAAGCTTGGCAAATCGCTTCCCACCATGTAAATAGAGAAATAATCCAGGTTTTAACTGAAATAAATATAAACGCTCTTATTTTAACATACGAAACAGGTGAGGCCCTTCACATTCTGAGCTCTCTCTGTCCACCATCCCAACTTACCACCCACCATTTCTCTTCACAAAGAACAACCTGACGTTATTCAAATGCACCATATTCTCTTACGGTCTCTTCTCTGGGTGCATAATTCCCTCATTTCTCTTGGCTAGACTGAAGATTCTTATATACTTTAACTTGGGAATCGCGTCCCTATGAAGCCTGCGCTGAATCCTGGTCTATTTGCCCCATGGTATTTCTCCCAGATGGTCCTTGTGAATCCCTGCTTACCTTGTAGAAGAAAAGTTCCCGGGCAAGAGTTTTGCCTTTACATCTTTGGATAGCCCCAGCACTTAACACTGTGCCTTTGGCCCCTAAATATGTGATGTATTATATGTATGATATAAATATGTGACGTATATGATCCTTTGGAAGAGGGGTTTAATTCTGAATTTAGCACAATTATTCTTATAGAAAAATGAAGCAAACATTTATTTAAAAACAAACTATTTGCCAGGTGTGGTCTTCTCAGGCTTCCTAAACCAGAGTTCCCAATGTTTTCATATGATATACATGCATTCATGTTAAATATATGGCAAATATAGATCCTTGGTAGTAAAAAGAGTAGAATCTTGAGGAGTGCTGTAAAAAAATATTTAAGCTTGATTGTAAAAGAAAATCTAAAGAAATTATAAACAATATTTCAAGCTTCATCCTGCCAGAGTGGTGAACTAAAGAATAAGACTAAAAAATGTGTACACTTTATTTAAAAAACATGATTCTAAATCTTTAATTTGTGCAAGACCTTTAATCTCATAATATGCAATATAAATTTTCATGGTAGCCAGAAAAGCAATTATGTAAAAATTCCACTTTTACTTAATTTAGCTCATCCTGGTCTATCTTCAAGCCGCACCTGCTTACCATATTGACCAAATTAAACATTCACCTATTTCTAAAATACATAACTAAGATAGTTATGTAAAAGTCAGCTTAGATTCTTTTTTCAATATTTGCTGAGCTTACAACACAATCCTGGTTTAGAATTTTATTGTCCATAGGTAAACTATAGAAGATAAAATTTGATGCTAGAGGTTGCCATGTGGAGTTTGCAAAACTGCTGGTTATGAAATAATATCATCTTTGCATGCAGATGGAACACTTGATATGGAGAAATAAACAGCAAAGGTTTAGAGGACCAAGATACATGATTAAGTATTGTACTCTTTAGCAAGTGGCTCAATATAATCTGTCATCAAAATGTTCTTATGTGAGAGTTCACCTGCCTCATTTCTCATGCCTTAGATGACTATTTTTCAGATAACTGTGATAAATTTAGAATGAACCAAATACTTTCTGTGATGCTTTGCTTAATAAGTTTAAAAAAAGATAAACAACAGAATCACATAAATTATTATAAGGTACCATGTATATTATAATACATATATGTGAAATCTTAGCATATCAGCTTCCACTTTTAAGGATGTATAAAACTCAAAACAATGTTATCATTCTTTGGAAGGGAATATACATTAAATAAAAATGTCAAGCTGTCTTAAATTTAATGCAAATTTAATGGAAATCAAGTAGGCCAATATTTTACTAGATAAGAAGTAGCTCTATTTATTGCTTTCTTTCTTTACATCAGGGAGCTGTTTTATCATGTTTTATTGTTAGTTTTATTCTGAATTTCAATCCTAGGGGAGCCTATGTGGTGTAGTATGTATAAACAAAACAGACCTTTAGTTTTACATAGAGAAGTAATTTCCAAACCTGGCTTCTTAATAAGTCCTGGGAGCTTTTAAAACACACAGATACCTTGGCCCCAGCCAATACCTACAGAAGCACAATCTCTGAAAGTTAGTTCGTGAATCTGTGTCTTTCAAAAGTTGTCCAAGTGGTTCCTACATATTGCATTTTAGACCAGTGGTATTTGGTTCTCAAAATGTGAGAACAAAGGTTGGTTCTCAAAGTGTGGTCCTCAGAACATAAGTGTCAGCAACGCCTGAGAGCTTGTTATAAATGCAAATTTTTAGACCATTCCAGATCTTCTGAATCAGAAATTCTGGAAGTGCGGTCCAGCAACCTGTACTTTAACAAACCCTACAGGTGATGCTGAATCACACTAAAGGTTATGTTTGAGAACCACTGGTTTAAAAAAAAGAGAAGTTGAAAATTGAGGGTTCTTTGAATTCAATATGATTTATCAAACGCTTACGCTTTTGAGAAAACATAAATAAGATTACTAATTTATGGAGGATACAATATAACCAATTCTATTGTATCTTTACTTGTGATTTGTTTTATGATTTTAAACAAATTATTTACTTGTTAATATCTCCTTTACAATAATTGTTTGTTTTCTCAAAATTATCGGTATAAACCCCATATGAAATAGGTTTAACTTAATTATATTTTTACTGAAAGTACTATGTTGCCTGAACAAATTGTTCTCCAAAATACCTATTTTGTGAATTTTGAAAGTCTCTTCTTTTGGAAGAATCACAGAATTATAGGGACTGGGAAGAGAAATAATTTTGCCTCATTTTATAGACTGAACACATAAGCAAAATTACACTGTGAAAACAGAACAGAAAGTCTTCTGCGTGATAACAACAAAGAGCCCTTCATACAAAGATGTTTCAAATATTATCTCGTTTATCATTTCACCTGAGATAGGCATTACTGCTACAACAATATAAATGTAGAAAGTGAAGTTAAATGACTTTCTGGTAGATACTGATCTGGCAAATAATTGAGCATGGATTATAAAACCAGACCCTATAAATTTTAATTCTATGATATTTACAATAGATTCCACTGCCAGGATATTGAATGTGCATAGTAGGCTCATAACATATATTTGTGTAACTGAACTGAAAAGGTAGCTTCATTTCTAGGATGAGGAAAAACTGGTCATTGCTTTTCTAATCTATTAATTCCCATTGGAAAGAGATATCTTAAGAAATAGCACTTGGAATTTCCAGCCATGAGTATAAAGTAAGAAAACCAATTCATCTGCATTGAGGACACTGATTTACAGAGGTATACAAATAATGATGCCTAGACAATATCCAGGGTTAATTGTTTTCCGCATCAAAAAGTTTGAATTCATTGTTCCTGAGGCTACAAAACAAATTAGTACTACCCAGATCTCAGGAGCTCATGTTTTTAAATACCTCATCAACATTTAAAATGAGCCATTTATTTTTCTAGACATTTGATTTCAGCTGAACTATTGATCACTATGAATTTTCTTATGGATAAGTATGAATTGCTCCATAACATTAAGAATATGAAATACCTCATGCTTCTTTTCAGTAAAATCAAAACCAGATTTTAGCTGCCAATGATCCTAGTTGACCAGGCCAACATCCATTCATTTTCAAGTCTCACTTCCTACTGTTGATCAGACAAGAACACTGAAGCATACACAGTTCATAAAAATGAAGCTCTGTCTTCTCTGTGCTCTTCATGTTGGTCATTGGGGCCACTGACCTTTACCCAGGCCTCAGGATCACAACAAGAATCTGGCTCTGCATTTCCCCAGTCAGTTCCAGATCAAGCCTGAGACTTTTTCAAAGGTCTCTGAATTAGTTCTCAACACACAGTCTCCTCAGAGATCCTCACAGCAATCACCGTGGAAACTGTCATTCCAGGGACAATTCATTTACTCAAAGAGCAATTCTCAAAAATCTCAGAATGTGTCAACCCTTCCACACTCCTATTCCAATCTCAGGAATTTCAATTATTTGTGACAGGCTACTTATTTCTCCAAACTCCAGGCACAGAGACCAGAGACACCTCTCTCTCTCTCTCTCTCTCCCTCCCTCCCTCCGTCCCTCTTTTCCTCCCTCTCCATTCAACCTATTTGATTAATTAATAGACCAATACTTTACATCTTTTACACAAAAGAACATGCACATAAGGTATCCTTGGATGCACTTGATTTTCCCTCTCATATTATGTGGAAGACACTCTGCTCTTCCTGTAAAATTCAAAAAGACCACTTACTTCCCTTGTAGTAAGAACAATTCAAGCCTTTAAATATATAATTCTGGCCTCTCCACTGAGTCTACAGCAAGTATTACTGCTAGGAATAACAGTAATAAATTAAACATGGAAAGCCAAATATAATATTTCATTATATCACTTTTACATATAGATCACTTTATCTCTCAGAAACACTGGATAGCCTAGAAGTATTATGGAAAGTCTCTCTAAGAGCACTCATTCAATTTTTTCTCAATTAGCCTTAATGATCACCTCGATTTCATCCCATATGGAAGATTATAGGAAGAACAAAGAAATCTGTGGTTTTGTAGCCAACCTATTTATATTTTTAAAAATACTGTGGATTTACAGCCAATCTGTTTATCTTCAAACGGCAACACCTCTTCTTATGAGTAAAGTACAAAAAATGTATGTAGGGATCCACTGTACATACATCATGTAGACTTCATACTATGCTCATAAATGCTTCATATGACAGGCACTCCAAAGTGTGCATTGAAAGCAAGAATTCATCCTGCTCTGGATAAACTAGGAAAACTGAGCCTGCCCCAGGAAAATGGAAGCCAGGACTTGATGAATGATTGGAATTGAAGAATGAAGGAGTTAAAAGCAATGGAGGAGGCAAATAACTATTTGGGTGTTTTAACTGCCTAGCAGTTTATACCTTTCATTGAGACTTGGCTGTTAGAAAGAAAGAGAGATCCAATAAAACCTATAATAATTTCAGTTTTGAACATGTTAAGTTTAAGGTGCTTCTGGGGCATTCAGATTACCTGGGGACTGTTCACATAGAAGTTCTCAATAGGAAGATACTTAGATATGGAATTCAGAAGAGAGGTCTGAGTATTAAAATTTCAGCTTCATACAAAGATTTCCAGCTTCAAGCATCAGAAATTTTAAATTACCTTTTTATTTTAATTATTATAATCACCTCATTTCTAAAGCCTTATCTTTTCTTGCATCCTGCTAATCCCCAGAATTTAAATTTTGTGTCCTCCTTTTCTAGTAAAGAACTACCTTCAGGAACAGCTTCTATTTTGGAGGGATAAGGGGAAAGGACTGCTTTAAAAATTAATGCTGAGAGATTTCAACACTTAAAATAAATTCCAGGGGCTGAGTCCTTTTGGTTGTAAGTAAATTAAATTTAAAAACCATTCTGTATTTTATAGTCTTAATCAAAGTTCCAGGAGTCCAGAGACCAGATTTTATGGAGCTAATAGGCAAAGGACTCCACTGATCCAACTGATATAAATAGGCCATCTTGAGTCATCAAGGATTACCAATTTGCCAAGTCCTTCACTGCTCCTCCCGGTGTTTGTTTTGTTTTCTTTTCTTTTGTTTCAGTGAATGAAAGCACCATATATCCAATCGATTCAAGCTAGAAAAGTTTTATTCTGGCAACCCCAGAGATGAAATTTTTTGGGTCATTCTGTACTTCACCAAAGCCATTCCCTTCTCTACAAACTCACTCTGGCTGCTCTAACTTGAACTTCAGTGTTAGTAAATAGCCATCACGTCTTCCTGCCTACTGTTGAGAGTCAGGTAACTTAGTTTTGGATCCTGGCTTTCTTCACAATCCCCACGCACAGGCCTCCCCTGGATCTGGAAAATTTGGGGTAAATTATTCAACCTCTCGATGAGTCTCTTCCATTAGATGTAAAATGGGAGTAATACTGTCTATTTCATGGGATTGTGAGGATTAACTGGTAGTGTATATTAAGTTACTTTGCATAATGGATGACACATAACAAACACACAAACCCAATATTTTTTCCTTTTTTTCTCTTCTGTGCTTATTAGATATCGTTACTATGATTTATAAATAAGAAACCAAATAAGAAGAAAGATAACTAAGATAATTTCACAGCCACTAGGTGACAGATGCCGTTCACTGTGACTCCAACTCCACATCTCTGTTTATCCTACAGTGGCGCTGCCTCCTTGCGTTTCCACCAATACTTCATGTGTTCCGGTTCTACAATTTTGTACATGCAATCTCTTGCACCTAGAATGCCCTTCACTACCTGCTCTACGTGGAAAAAATATCACCTCTTCCCTAAAGTATTTTTTATATCGAGGCAGAGAGAGTAGTTTTGACTTCCCTGAGCCTACAGCACATTCTATATCACTCTCTATATAAATAACTCCATTAAAGCACCAGTAAACTATGAAATCCTCAGGGGCAGAAACAGTTTTATTCATCATTGAATCACAGACCTATCACAGTGCCTTGTGTATATTAGAGTTTCAATAAATCTTTTATACATTGTCTCATTTCCCCTATTTCATGCAGCCTTCCATAACTACCTTATCTCTAAATGTTAACATGCTCTAGAGCTCAGGCCTTAGACTTCCTTTTCATTTATAGACTTGCTTCTTCAACGATTTCAACCAGTCCCTTGACTCTAAATAATCTAAATACTTAGGATGCCCATATTTATTCTTTTAGCCTGAACCTCTCTCCTGACCTTTAGACACATATATTCAATTATAAATCTTCACTTTACATAGTAAAATAATCTTCACTTCATGTAATAATACATCATCATTAAAATGTACAAAACTGAGGCCCCCAATCTTCCCCATAACTTGTTTCTCCCACAGTCTTATAATCTATATTAATAACAACTTCACCATTCCAATTGTGGTCTTGGGGTTACCACTGGCACCTCACCTGTAGCACCCTGTGTCCATCCCTACTCCCTGGAAGTCTCTATATGGCAGGCAGATTGATCTTTTTTATTTTTTATTTTTTTTTATTTTTTTATTTTTTGAGACGGAGTCTCGCTCTGTCGCCCGGGCTGGAGTGCAGTGGCCGGATCTCAGCTCACTGCAAGCTCCGCCTCCCGGGTTTACGCCATTCTCCTGTCTCAGCCTCCGGAGTAGCTGGGACTACAGGCGCCCGCCACCTCGCCTGGCTAGTTTTTTGTATTTTTTAGTAGAGACGGGGTTTCACCGTGTTAGCCAGGATGGTCTCTATCTCCTGACCTCGTGATCCGCCCGTCTCGGCCTCCCAAAGTGCTGGGATTACAGGCTTGAGCCACCGCGCCCGGCCGATCCTTTTAAAATATAGGACAGATGACCTCGTTGCTTATAATCCTCTGAAGGTTTACTAATTTTATTTGGATCTAATTCAAAGTCCTCATAATGGCCTACTAGTTCCAATATGATTCATACACACCCTAACCTATTGGGTTTCATTTCTCAGTCTTCTCCCTGTATCCCACCCTAGCCTCCTTAATGTTCTTTCAACACAAATATTTTTTTCACCTGAGTGTCTAAGTACTTTCTGCTCCCTTCAGAACTTTCTTCTATCCAAATACTCATATAAACTCATTCATTTTCTTGAGGTCACTGTTCAAATGCTGTCTATTCTACAATAGCACACACCCTACCTCCGGGTGTTACTCTCTGCTGTTTTACAATATTTCTTTTCTTGGCACTTATCACCAGCTGCCATAATGTATGCCTACTTAATTATTTATTCATTATCTATTCCCTGACTAAATGTGAGACCCATGAGAACAGGAACATTTCTTTTGGTTCACTGCTTGTTCCTACTGCCTAAAACAATTCTAGACTCATAGTAAAGCTCAAAAAATTATTTGTCAAATGAATGAAAGAATAATAACTTACCCGATGAGATAATGAAAAATATCAATGAGGTAGTTTTCAAATTCCAACCGTATCTCCCCATTTTTTGCCCAATTTTATTTTTCCAAAAATTCACAACTCCCACCTCCCTCACACTGAGGTATAAAATGCAGTGAACGATCTATTTCCTGTGACTTGGCTGACAGCACATCAAATCAAGTCCCATGAGGTTTTGAAGCACATGGACCACTGAACAAATGGATTACGTTCCATTTACTTAGCCAAAAAATTTAACTTTGGCCATTTCCTATACAGGGAATACTGATGGGAAGGAGCCCTGAGGAGAAGCCAAATTTAGTCCAGACCTCTGAAATTCTCCTCAGAATAAATGGTAATGATGAGTATAAAGTAGGGATGGGGGGTTTGTAAAGAACTTAATAGTGAGCTGCTCTGAAAAATGCTCTCCCCAAGCCTTTCTTGGATTAAGTTTAGTAAAGAGAACTAAAAGTAGATTGAGTCTAAACCAAAACCCCTAAGGACCAGTTTCAACACATCATCAACCATATAAGTGTTCTTGAATAAAAGCCAGTGGAACCTTTGAAATCTCTTGAGCTGAAATGAATAAATCTTCTATAAGTTCCTAAGATATTCTAATACTAAGAATGTTGGGCCCAACCTTACAAAAATAAATACCCCAAAGAAGTAGAATTCTTGACTCAGATTCTACTATGCAAATTTAATTTTATAGGTCCCCAGACACTCTTTATACCCAGGCTCTTATTTAAGTAATTTCATGAGATCATAGGTCTATTTACACACAAACACTGTATGGCTGAAAAATAATCACTCATATAATAGGGCCTTTTTACTAAGTTAATATAAATGAGAGATTTCTCAATAAGACTTTATACACAAGGGAAAATTTGCCTTAAAATTAAGCATGTTCTAGAAAATTTTAATAACAGGAAGAGTGCGGCCCCAAAAACCTCCTGGAACAAAAGCATGCACTTACAAAGCATAGGCATCCAAAAATCTGGTACCTTACTGTTGAGGTCAAATGGTTCCACTATTTTCTGCAGGTTCACCCTCTTGATGAATAAAACTCTTAGAAGAGCAGACTGTAGACATCCCTTGAAAAACAGAAAAACTGGCAGGAATCCCTAAAATAAGACTATTTCAAAACTGAAATTATCGATTCATTTTTAATGTCTTCAAGTAAGCCCTTTAGCAGAAAAGAGATTATATTTTAGCATTTGCATGAAAAGCTGTCTCAATTCAATTCAATAACTGTGTAGATTGCTCATTTTGTAGCTTATATTGTCCTTCAGACCATGGGAGAATATGAAGAGGTGTAAGACCCCATTCTGAACTTCCAGGCCCCGGTCAATGAATACGTCTAAAGGCTGTGACTACTATCACAAAAAGCAGGAGATGACACACAATCTAAGATGTGTGCCAAATGTTTGGGGAACTTAGACACTGGGAAGATCCCATCTAACTGAAGGATTTGTAATAAAATTCACAAAAGGAGATCTTATCTGAATTGTGTGTTGAAGGTTGAACTGTGTTTGAGAGTGGATTTATAGAAAGAAGGAAATCCTGAGATAACTGAGAGGAAGGTAAGCCCAGGATATGTTTAGGGTGTAGGGAATGGTCCATGTCTTAGGCGGCTTTCAGGATGACCTCCAATGACCCCCACTTCCTGATATTTACACCAGTGTGTTGTCACCTTCCCTTCAGTGTGGGATGACCCCTCTAGTAACTTGCCTCTAATGAATAAAATAAGGCAAAAGTGATGAGATGCTATTTCCATGATTATATTACAAAAGAATGACTTCTATCTTGCTGTGTTCTATTGTCATCTTGGCTTGCAAACTTTGATGAAGTAAGCAAACTACCATGCTAGAAAGGCCATGTGCCAAGGAACTGAAGACTGCCTTCAGTAGACAGCAAGTAAGAAACTGAGGCTTGTATTCCAACAACCAGTGAGGAACTGATCCTGCCAAGAACAATGTGAGTAATCTTGGAAGCAGACCTTTCTCCAGTTGAGTGTTGACATGATGATAGCCACAGTAGACACATTGATTGCAGCCTGTGAGAGACTCTGAAGCAAAGGACTTAAACTATGCTCAAATTGCTGACCTAAGAAACTTTAAATGAATTGTTTTGAGCCACTAAATTTTGGGGTAGTTTCTTATGTTGGGATAGGTAACTCTTGGAATCCATATTCTTACATGGAATCATTATTTACATGGTGCTTTACTATTTTCAAAAAACTTTCCAAAACATTATCATTTGATTTTTCATAATCCTATGGGGTAGAAAAAGCAGGTACAATGTGCATTTGATAGATCAAGAGAAATTGCTGTGGTTTTATGGTTTATACTCAGTGTCACATAACTAGCTAGTGTTTTTTCTTTAGTTCAGTACTCTTTTCATTACAACAGCCAAAGGAATGGAAGGCTGGAACTTTGAAAGATTTAACATATACTAGGATTATAGTCTTCAATGTGAGTGAACAAAATGGCAAGTACTTGAACACAATGGAATTTGGTTTTGCTGTTTGTCTTTGTCTTCCTAACTCTTAAAATCTGAATGTTTCATAAATAAATCTTCTACTGGATTTTATAGATTTGTTTTGGCGTCTTTGTACCTCTGCTAAGTATGTCACCAAAATGTCAAAGAGTGTTGACATTTCAGTTGGTTTGGAATGGCCTTTCATTTATAAGAGAGAATTGAATAGGACTGACATGCAAACAGGCAGATTTTCCATATGGAACATAACATATGCATATACCATAATATATTTTATTGAATTATTTAGAAAATTCATGGCCTACCTGTTAAAATACTCAATTGATGCTTCTTTCTTTCAGAAGCATTTTTACTTATATAAATTACTATTAAGAATTTTAAATATATACCTGCTGTCATGAGTGAATTATACAAAACAAAAATGAATTTTTCTTGATAAGTCAGAATTATTAAGATTAATTCAACTCTACTCAAATACAATAGTACTACCAATAGCGCTAAACATTGCTGCATTTGGTAACATTTACAACTCCCACAAAGACCTCAGATTTCCATGATTTTTGAACATGGAAAGATTTTATATTTTCAATTCTTATCCCTCAGAATCAGTTTCCCAATCATAAGTATCCTGCCATCAATGTTTTTATTTCTACTGGCACTTTTCATTTCTAATTCTGCTTTTCCTGTGAAAAGGGAACTCAGAAAATAACCAGTAATTGTAATGATATTTTAAAATGGTACTAAACAGACCCTACACAAGCATTTAAGCCAACATGACTGTGGTTATAGGAGCCAGCCTGTGCAGGTTTAAAGTTTATCACTTAGTAGCTAGATAACATTGGACAAATTTCTTAAAATAGTTGTGCTTCTGATAATGATTTCTATCTTATAAGGTTGTTATGGGGATTAAATAAGTTGATACTTTGAAAGTGAATTTGGATCCCTGGTGGTAGATGGAAGATATGGTATCAAAAACTTCTTAGAGGATTCTAATGAGCAGCCATTCATCAGAATTAGAGGTTCTCAATCTGGCTGCATATTAGAATTACCTGGTACCTTTTAAAAATAGCTAATGCTTGGGCCTTTATTCATTTCCTGTTTTCACTGTAATGAATTACCACAAATCTAGTAGCTCAAAACAACATATTTATTATTTTACAGCTCAGGAGCTCAGAAGTCCAAAAAGAGTCTCCTGGACCAGTATCAAGATGTCAGCAGGGCTGTGTTCCTTTGCAGAGGTCCTGGGGGAGAATCCATTTTCTTGCCTTTGCAGCTTCCAGATGCCACCTGCATTCCTTGGCTGGTGGCCTCTTCTTCCAGCTTCAAAGCCAGCAATGACTGGTAGAGTCTTTCTCACATGCAGCACTCTGGCACTGACTCTTCTGCTTCCTCTGCTACATTTAAATACTTTTGTCATTATATTGGGCCCATGTGGATATCTCAGAATAATCTCTCAATGTTAAGACCAGCTAATTAGTAACCTTAATTCCCCTTTGCCATGTAACGTAGTCACAGGTTTCAGGAAATAGAACATAAGCATCTTTGGGAAGCCATTATAGCTTCCTGCTACTGCAGGGTCTCACCCTCCAAGACTCAGATTGGATTGCTCTTGTCAGGGATATGCTTCAAATACTCGCTAGGTGATTCTAATGTCTAACTTCCATTAAAGACTACTGATGTAAATATTCACAGAGTTTCACAAAATATTATCCCCATGAAATGTTCAATAATGTACAGATTAGGTTTGAAAAGTATTTAATTAAATACATTAGAGGTTAAAGAGAGTAAGAAGTTCCGTAACAGAGAAATGTGTTCAATCCTATTTAATTAGTCTCTCAAACTTTTTGGTGTAACACATACTAAGAACCTAAGTAATCATTTTTCTATGTAAGGCATCTGGGATCTAACATTCTAGGGAGGAAAAGGTCTGAGTGTAATGGTACTTACTTTGCTTTGTTTTATTCACTCAAATGCTTTTTAAAATATTTTTTGTTTTCCTATTAAACTATCTGTTGAAGTGGGACATTTCAAGTGCTTAAAATTAAAATGCAAGGCAATTTATTCTGTATTGTATAACTACACATAATAAGAATAAAGTTATCAATACAATATAATTATTATTTGAGGAGATAAGAAAAAAATGAGAGCTAAAGAGACCCCAAAGAAGAACTGCTTTATTAAATAAAAACTGGGATTTCTCATACTAACATCTGAGGACTGACTTGTTTATACAAAATCATATAATGACTCAATAGCATAAATGAAATTTGATCTGTTCATTTTTCATACTTATGTTGTGAAGACAGGCAAACTTATGAAATGTACGTCCATATTTTCTAGAAGACTTGTTCATATATAAACTATTTTCCTCTCAGTAGAAATCTACCTTCCTAAATTGCAAATATACGTGGATCATATACTATTTGAAACATTTTGTGTCTATTGAAAAGAGACTGGTGATTATCTACATCCCATGGTTGGACTGTCCCCAAGTGCAAACTGTATTTACAGCACAAGGCAGAGATTCTACAGGAAGTCATTAGAGGCTTTGTCCATACAATTTCAGACAACATCATATTCAATGTTTAAACATTGTCCTACTCCCTAGCTCAAAAAATACGGTTCAGGGCTTTTTCTCTATTTGGAAGTGATGCAGAGTGACACACTGTATAAAGTGTTGGTTAAACACACAGCCCTGGAACCCAGCTACCCATGTTCCAATCCTGACTGCCTCTTTTATTGGATGTATCACCTTGGGTAGGTTACTTAACCTTTATGATCTTTGATTTCTATTCTATAAAATTGGCATAATAACGATATCTCAATGTTTGTAACTTATTAGGCTCACTAAATGTTAGCTCTTATTTTTTGGTTCATTACATTTACATTTAGTAGAAGTAATTTGATTAAATGCTTACAAATTTAGTTTAAATATATTATTTTAAAAATTTTATAAAAATAAATTTGTAGCTTATATAAGTTAAGAAGCTATGAGGAATTCAATCTGAAATACTGCTACATGAGATGTGCATAATTTTTCTAATTAATGTTATTCATTTTTTAAAAAACAGAACAATTTTAGAAGTGCAGTTCCCATATTTGCAGAGAAAAGCACTGAATCCAAAAGAGACTAAGTGACTTAACATATTTTTACAATACATACAATATAAAGGATAAAATGCAAAGTTGCAAGCTTTTTTGCTTAAACAATTTTACTGTACTAAAATCTAAAACCTACTTTAAATCCTTGAAAGCTTTTAGAATTAAAATTCTACAAAACATTCATTCAGAAAACCTTCACTGAATACTTACTGTGTCACAGTCACTGTCCTAATACGAAGTAAAAAAGAGTAACAGTGATAAAAAGGTATGTGGGATTAAGGAGATTTATTTTGAGTGTCAGAATGGAAGGGGCCCGTTGACTCCAACACTCTTGTATAACTGATGAGGTTACGAAGTTTTAGAAAATGTTTAAAAACCTTGCTCATAATCCCTCAGCCAGCAAACCATATATCGAAGTTGTGCAACTCTGAGTTTGTCTACCCAGCAAATATTGACCTTTGTAAGAGATTTTGAGACATACAGGGAATAAAATTATGCAATCATTATATTGAATAAAAGAGGAGAACTGCTGTCTTAGAAAATTTTCTTAGCATTTATTTAATTTTAAAAATACTAAAAAAAAAAAGGCCAGGCTCAGTGGCTCACACCTGTAACCCCAGCTCTTTGGGAGGCCAAGGCAGGTGGATTACGAGGTCAAGAGATCAAGACCATCCTGGCCAACATGGTGAAACCCCATCTCTACAAAAAATACAAAAAAATTAACCGGGCATGATGGCGGGTGCCTGTAGTCCCAGCTACTCAGAAGCTGAGGCAGGAGAATTCCTTGAACCAAGGAGGCAGAGGTTGCAGTGAGCTGAGATAGCACCACTGCACTCCAGCCTGGGCGACAGAGTGAGACTCCGTCTCCAAAAACCAACAACAACAAAAATAAAATAAAAACTTAAAAAAAAAAAAAATTCTGAACTTTCTCCCACGATATTGAAATGTTTTTGAAAGGTTTTAAATTTAAAAAGCAAATTTTTGTTTTTGATATTTCAACTAGCAATGAGCGAGTTGAGTAGAAACAATAATAGCAGTTAGGACAAGAAGTAGATGCCTTTCCACTTTTCTCCCAGTAGTGCTCTAATTGCGGGTGCGTGCCCTGGAGTCTGAATCTGACCTTTCTCTGACCTGTGCAGCTTACCTCATTCAAATTGAAAGTTGTCTTGCTTCTATTGAGCTTCTGCAGTATATAGTTCAGTGGGCTCGACTGAGAATTTCACTGGGTTCTGACTACGTCTTATCACTCTTTTAAATCCTGCCAGTGTACACACATTATGAAATTGAAAATGGAGTCTTTTTTTTCCCTTTACACTTGAAAAACATGCCTTTACATTTGAAAAACATGCAGTTTGAAAATAGAAATCCTTACTCACTCACTAAGTACTTTTGCAGTGTCCAGTGCTGTGCTGGGCACCACCCATCCCAGGTTGTCATTGTTCCTCTTCTGTACTACTGCAAGAATTTTTCATTTAGTCTTCCTACTTCCAGTTTTTCCTGTTCACTGTTGCCAAATAATCTTAAATCCTACCCCCAATTACATAATTCTGCTGATTAAAGAGTAAAAACACTATCACAAAAACATGCACACATACACAAATGAGTGCAGGTTTTTTAAAAATGGTGAAAACTGAATAAAGTCTGCATTCTAGATAATAGTAATGTCAATGTTCTGGTTTTGGTATTGTGCTATAACTATATAAAATGTCATCATTGGGGGAAGTTGGGTGATGGGTATGTGAGAGTCTTTGTACTGTGTACTTCCTGAGTCAACAATTATTTTAAAATTTAAAAAAAGTTAAAAAAAGAAATAAAACCTAAAACCTATAAATGGCATTCTTCAGATTTTCAAAGTAAGTTTGAAACTCTGTATTGTATTTCAGCATACCCTCCAAATTAGAACCACTTAAACTCTTTAAGTCTTGTGCTTACTAAAATACTTTGGCCTTGCCCTTCCAAAGCCTCTCTCTTCCTCCATTTGACTTGTTAAACACATGGTCTCTTTCAAGGTGCACTTTAAATTCAGCTGCTCCCTTTAAGCACCACCTGGTCACCAGGTAAATATAATATCTTCCACCTGTGAAACCTTGTGACATCTTTTGATTTTTAGTCCCACTAAATTGTAAGCTCTTGGAGGAAAGAGTTTATATCTCACTTGCTCTTTTAGTCTACATAGATTCTAATAAGTGTTCTTGTCAATATTGATTGAAATGAAATAAAATGAAGCATTCAGCCTTCAAATGCAAGGGCCATTGTCTTATAAAAGTGAAAGTGGCGATCAGTTCTAATCAACTAATAAATCAAAAAAGTAAACACACTGAAGAGCAAAATAATATGTATTTTAATCTAGTGTAACTTTTCATGCTGCAGAATTTCTTTCTTTGAATATTATTTTCTAGACAGTAGAAAAAGATAATGTCCAGCTACAGTCGATACATGCTCTAGAGTTGAACTTGAATAGCAGATCCAGCCTATGCAACATTAAGGCAATTGTTGTGGTATATACATATCATACACATTTCACACCAATTAAAAAGAAATGCCAAATTAGTAGGATCTCTAAAACTGCACTTCAGTTTCATCCTTGGATAAATTATTTTTTTCTCAATATAAATTTCTTTTACTTAGGGTGCTTCCCCTTTATTATTTCATCATTTCTTTCCAGTTCCAATAATAAAGGGTCCAGCATATTTCTCCAGGGTTACTGGACTGTAGCTCCTATCAGATAAGCTGGGCAATGACCTCAGTCTAAGATTTTGATGCCACTTCAAGGTGGCTTTCCAATTCTGAGACTCAAATAATTACTTGTCCAACACTCGTTATGATGTGGCATTATTATTTCAGTACCCGTTTTTAAGGAAGGATTATTTAAGCAAATAAACAGTGACATAAAAATGTAAGAATAAGCTCTATAAAAATTAAACAAAATATGTGTACCTATTTGTTTAGTGTGAGTCTCTTCTCCTAGTTTCTGAAGTCACAAAAAGAACTTGCTTTAATCCACTGATAAAGGTAGGTTTATTTTAAATAATGTCTTCTATCTTAAGCTGTTTTTCTTTTGAGGTAATTAAGACACTGACACTCTATAATTAATTCACATTCAATAGTGCATATTGAGAGCCTCCTAAATGGCCGATACTGTGCTAGACACTGAATCACTTCATTTGTTTTTCCAATCTTTGTGATGAATTTGAACATGGTAAATATTCCCTCCAACCACAGTGTCTCCTTATTAATAAAAAGCGTTTTAATGACCAAATTGGTGAGAACATTTACCATTCACTCTCTTAGCATTTTTCAAGAATACAATCCACTGTGTTGTTACTAACTCCAGTCACCATGTTGTAAAGTAGATCTTGAACTTATTCCTCCTATCTAACTGAAATTTTGTATCCCTTGGCCAACATCTCTGAGTCTAGTTATGTGCTATTTTCTATGACTACAGAAAGTTCAAGCCACAATTTCTAACTTGCTGATCTTTAATAAGTAGCACAAACTTTCAAAGAATTCAGGATGGAGTAGGACTGAACTCTGTTGGGGAAGACTAATAAGTATCTTATCAGAAAGCTTATGTCCCAGATTTCACTCCCTGCATCATTTCCCATGGAATCACAGTGTGCTGCACTTTCATCCTGTCAGCTCTAAGTTGAAGTAATTATTTGGTGAAAATGGGCTAACTTTTCCTTGGTGCTGAATATATCCCAGTGACTATGGAGGTGAAATTGTCAGTACTTTCTGAAATTGCCAAAATGTCAGGTGGTGACGCTTCTATTCCTTATGATGTGGTGGATATAAAACATGGTATGTATGTGTGTAAAATGATTATTTCCTGATGCAATATTTCAGCTCTACCATGATATAGAAAATTAACTTCACATGTATATGTTGACATATCTGGTCTTATTAAAGATATTTTGGCTATGTGTCACTATCCTTATTAACTATCTGGTTTTATATATAAAAAAAAGATTTCCTTAAGTGTTAAGTAATCTTTTTTCTAAGATAATATTTCAGACATCTAAGGGAGCATTCATTATGCTATGTTTAAAGTATCTAATGAAAATAGTTAAGTAATTTATCAATATAAGAACTGTGAATAGTCAATCTTGTTCTACCTTTAAAACATATCTTTGGTATGTCTGCTCCACAACATTCTTGCCCAAATCTTTGAAGTCTATCACTGAGGAACTTATATAGGCCCCTTCAAATATTCACTGTTGCACATAGAATAAAACCTGGAGTTATGTTTGGCAGAAAGCCTTCAGAATCTTGCTCCTACTACTTCTTTACCATCATCTCATAGCATTTTTCATCTTGTTCACTATATTAGTCACAATGGCCTTTCTTTTCCTTGAATATACCTAGCCCTTCCCCACCTACCGGCTTTGCACATGTTACCTCTTCTGCCAAGACTCATTATCTTTGAGGGCTCACTCAAATGGCTTACCATTTAGCAGACACACGTGTATCTATTTATTTAAGGTATCGTACGCAATCAACCTCCAACGCATTATTCTGTTGTTTTCTACCTACCACTTAAGCACTTCTTATTATCTTGTTTGTTTATTTACTTGGTTACTTTCTAACGTACCCACAAGAAAATAAGCTTCCTGAGCACAAATACTTTACCTGTATGTATAAACTTTATTTATATGCACAACTACAACCCTGCCTTCACTAAGCATTTGTTAAATCAGGAAATGATTAGTAAATATCTTGATAATGCATGACAGACATTAAGACCTGATACACTTTATTCATAATGTATATGAAAGAAAAAGAAATAGTAAGAAAAAAGTTTGTCTGTACATAGGCATATCATGCCTGTATTCTGTGTGTTCCATATCTGTGAGCATATGCAATCTGATCCTTCATAGAAAGCAGATATGTAATTTTAAATTATGACTTAATATGGTTGCTTCACCAATTTCTTAGCTCTATAATTTTAATCAGTTATATAATAATTTTATTTTTGTTACATATAAATTACCTATTTATTGGCTTTTAGGATGCTATGCATGTGTTTTGGAGTGAATCATTAGCAAATGAGTGTTTTGGCACTCGTCTATTGTGATCCAATAACACACAGTGTTACGCCACTGATGGTTTCTAACAAATGCCACAGAGTGGCAAAATATGATTTTAAAAGGCATCCAAATATGCAAAGGAGAAAAGACACTTGACAGTTTCATGCTACTTAGAGTTGGAGAAATCAGATTTAAGACTGCAAACTATGTAGTGCTATATTAAATGGCACTATTTTATGTGGGTTGAAAGGAAAAATAGGGGGAAGAAAAGACTTCCTAGTTTTTCTACAGTTGGCTTCTGATGCAAAAGTAGATGGGAGAAATTTGAAACATTGTTTTGTCAGAAGAAAGAAAGATTCCTAGGAGGACAATATAATACTGCAAAGGTTATGTTCACCTCCCCAGCAAGGCTGTGGATTTATCTTGAAAAAAAAATATATGATGAAAAATTAAGAAAGCATATTGCTTGATTGAGTGACATAGAAAGAAATTGTTCATTTAAAAATTCCACAGATCCTTTGATGCTTACTTGCAAATCTCAGCAAGGCTTTCATCAGTCAAATATACAGCAACATATGAAGACACAAACTGAAGATATCAAGACACACTGTGCATTTACATTTTCTCCATCTCAAGCTCTCCTTATTTCTGAAGTCCTTTGTCAGCAAGCTGAATGAAATCCTATGGCATGTGAAAGTTCCCATTTAAAATTGTATTATTTTTACTTCTATGGATTATTTTTTTCTCCTTACTCAGCCAAGATACTAATATTATTCAAGTGCTTCAAATATATATTGCTTGTACTTTGCAGACAACATTGGGTATTGCCTCCGATTAAGCCACAAACCAGGGGAAAAAAAAAAAAAAAAGCTGAGTTTTCTATGTAACAGAAAACTTGTGTAACAGGACAAAAAAAAGACTTTAACAGTTCATTCTTAAACCTGAATGAACCTGCTGCATTGATAAGAAAGCTAAAACCAGAATTATCATACTGCTCAAACTCAGCCTTTCAGCAGTGCCCCTGAGCTGTATATATAATTCACTTTCTCTCACTCATTATTATTCCCAGATAAGGGAAAAGGAAAAAGAAACTCCAATGTACATATTAATATTCAGGTTTTGTGAAAGAAAATGTAACTTTCTCTAGGAAGGTAAATGGTGATAAGGTTTTCAATGTGGAAATCTTCTGAAGAGTGATGTCAAATAGAAACCTAAACAGTGAGACTTTGATTCCTTAAAGAAAAAGAAAAGCATCTGGAGAAATCTTCTCTTTTTAAATTATTTAAAATATTTATTTTATTTTAAATTTGCAAATGTCAAAATTGTCATGTGCAGATATGGTGAATATTGAATCAGGTATACAATCAACTAAAAGCAAAGTAAATACATTTTCCAAAATATGCCCACCAAAATATGAAAAAATATAGTCAGATTATTTTAAAATTTTCTCAGTTTTCAATTTTATCAAGTGCTAATGATTAATTGGAATTTTATTAAATACCAATGATTTTGAGACTACAGGAAAATTGTGCTTTCATTTCATCTTCATTATTCTCTAGAAATCTTTTTTATTTTAGCCATTCTTTATGTTCAAAGTTGTCGATCCTCAGTCAGCGAAATTATTCCAATCAACACATTTACATTAAAGTACTACTAACAATGGTTCAATATTTTACTCACAGTAAAGTTTTAGTTAAACAAAAGGCTATGAGAGAGGGAGTGTTTTAATGCAAAGAAACAATTCTCAAACGCTAAAATTTTAGACATTTTTCCACTATACACATACAGAAACATTGACCTCTACAATTAACATCCCAAAGTATATCACCTATTTTGTCTGCATGTGGGCTCATACTTTTAAGACAATGATACTCCAATTTTAGCACGCACTCAAAGCATGTGGGCAACAAAATACAGATAGCTTAGTTTTACTCCCAGAGTTTCTGATTCAACAGATACAAGACGAGTCCAAGAATTTGTATTTCCAATGATATCCAATGCTGCTGGTTGGTGGCCACACTTTTAGAAACATTAATCTAACTCAGTGATTTTCATAGTTGTCTGAAATCACCTGAGGAGCTCTAAAAAGAAAAAAACAAACAAACAAACAAAAAAAACAGATGCCATCCAGAGATTTGGATGTCATGTGCCTGCCATATGACCTAGAATCAGTCTTTCAAAAAAAATTCTAGGTGATTCTAACACGCAGCAAAGTTTGCTGATTCACTTATCCAAGTACTTTAGTAGTGATAATATTAACTAATAATATAAAATTAGGCAATACTGCTCATTTACTTCAAACCTAATCTAACAATATTCGATGTATGCTCGTTAAACACCAAGTGTGTGTGCTAGGTGCTAGGAGTACCACGATCTGCAAAATCCTCTGCGATCTGACCCCTGGAAATCTTTCTGACCTCATCTCTTAATACTCTGCTCCATCTGCCCGCCACCACTACTCTCCAGCCTCAAAGGCTTCCCTGCTGCTCCTTCGCTATATGAAACACACTCCCAATTTAGGGTCTTTGCTCTCACTATCCCCTCTCCCAGGAACAGGCTGCCCCCTTTTCTTCCTCCCCCAGTTCCTCTAGTTCTCAGCTCAAGTATCACCACTTCAAAGAAGACTTTATCTAAAAGAGCCCTGCCTTCCCTCCAATCCACTCGCTTTATCATCTTGCCCTTCTTTGTCTTCATAGAACTTAGTATTATCTGAGTGAGTACAAATGTATTTATCTATTTTATGTCTCTTTCCACTAAATATAAGCTTCACTGCCACATTACCAGTGCCTCAAGATGTACCTGGTGTGTAATAGGCACAAAATAAATATTGTTAAACAGATGGGGCTGTAATGATAACAAGATGAACATGCTTCTGATGTCATGCAGCTTACCTTTGAATGGGGTTTACTGGGTTTTTCTTTGTTTGTTTGTTTAAAGGTAGGCACTGTACAATGGGAGGAGAATGGTCCACGTGACTAAAGAGAGCACAAAGGGCAGGAAACCCAGCCTGAAGTAATCAGAGATGACTCCCCAGCTGAAATGATTTGTGAACTAAGAAGTAAAAATGAGTATGCATCTTCGAAGAAAAAGGTGGCAGGAGCACAGGATAATGATGAATTTTAAAAAGTTTAATAGATAACTCAGCATGAGTCTACAAATTCACACTAAGAACTAAGAGCTACAATTGAGCTATAAAACACACATAGAGTCAGATTGAAAATCTGAGAGCATGAGATCCGTGAAAGCAGGAATCAGACCGATAAATGTTTTCTCTTTTTTCCTGTCCTACTATTACTCCAGCAGGTCATCCTGTGCACACAATAGGCTCTCTGTGTGCATACTGATGAATGAATAAGTATTCAAATAAAAGACCTGCAACCCATGAGGGTTCATGGGTCTTCTTTATATTTCCACAATGTCTTACATAGAGCAAGGACTCAAAGAAAAATTATTGATCGATGATCCCCTAAGATGAATGATATTACACTTTATTCAAATGCCAAACTATGTGACTCATCCTACATGAACATGAATTAGATATTATTATTGTATCTGTCAAAATGAAACAATAATTATTTTATTCCATTTCATTTTCTCCACAAGCTACCATGAAATGTGACTACGTTTCCAGTATTGATTTGATTTGTTGCTATGTATTTTTTTGCAAAAATGAGTCAGTAAATTATTTGGTGCAAGGTGCCACTATACTAACTAAAAGACAGACAAAAGATTTGCCTTTTGAACCTGTCAGTTTGATAGAATTAAGTTTAAGTTTTTGTAATCTTCTTATCCTATTTTAAATCTTGAGATATCTTAAATTCTTGATTTTTTTCATTGTGACAGATTTTAAATGACACCACAGAGAACACAGAATATTTCTCAGACAATCTAACTTTAAAAGTAATTAAGTTGGATTTAATAAACACGAACAACTTCAATTCCAAGTCTTCTGTATTAGAATGCTGAAGCTATCCGTAATATTATTCAAGCAAATTAAACCATATCTAACAAGCCCATCGCAATTGTGGTAGGCAAACTCTAATGTGGCCCCCATGTCCTTCACCTCCTGTTATAGCTACTCTTGGTGAATCCCTTCCTTTTGGCTGTGGGATGGACCTATTAACTCAGTCTAACAAATGAAATACGAAAAAGTGATGGAATGTCACTTTCAGGAACTGCCTAGGAAAAGTGGCACCCATCATAATTCCAAAAGACACAATCCCAAATGCCATAATCCTGAATGTTGAAATTGCAAAAGATTAAATTTCCTGAAGATCAACATTCCTCAAGTCTAAAATTACTAATGCCTGCAATCCTGAAAATCACAATCCCAAAAGATTAAAATCCCAAATATTAAAATTCTAAAAGCAAAATTCTGGGGAAAGGATTAGTGCATTTTCAGTTAAATGCAGGGGAGTTGCTCATGTTAGTTGCATCAAGTTAAGTGGAACTATTAACTTGTTATTGTCTTTATTTGCATTTGGCAGAAAATTTAGACTTGTTGATTGGCCATGCAATATGGCACGACAAAAACTTCAGTTTAAAAATGCATCATGTGTGCATTTGCATTGGCATTTCTTCCAACTGATCAAATTCCAGGAGCTTTTAATAAATTGAAGCTGCATTTGCCTGAAGAAGACAGTGAAGTTACTAACTGGTTAGAAAATAATTATGCACATGGTAGGATAAGACACTTACACAATCAAGTTGCTGCTTAATCATCAGCATTGCTTCTGCCAAATCTGGGGCCTGTATATGAGTGCACGTGGAATGTATATCTGCATACCCCAAAAAACATAGAAGCATGACACAGAAAATGGAAAAACTTAATAAGGAGTATTAGTGTTGGCATATATTGAGTCATAAATGAGTTTCAAAAAAATAGTACCATGTAGAAAATTAATGTAAACATATTCTCCAAGGAGAGTCATGCCCCAAAGGAAAAAAAAAAGCAGCTATTTACTTCCATACAAGGCTTCAAAATATAGTTAATAAATGTGAAAGTTGGCCAGCTCTTTTGGATGACCTCCATGCAATTACCCATAATCCGCACCTGTGATATACTTTTTTATGTCAAATTTTCTTTTTTTCTTCTATTTTCAGTTTTTTCCCCACTATTTTAAATTGTCAGCATTATTTTTTACAATTCCCTGTGCTATGTATTTCATCTTCACATCATTTTCAACATTTTCAATACTGGAGGTATAAATTATGTAATTTTAGAGTTCTAATTTGTTGTATGTGTTTTTTGTAAATTTGACTCCATGGAAGTGTATTATCACAAGGTTGATTTTATGTATAAGCATTGTGTGTACATAAAAACATTGAAACTTCTTCCAAATATGAAGGGATATGAAAGGTAAAATTTCTCAAGATCTCAACCCTTTCAGTGACTGCTATAGCGTAGTGCCTGATCGCAGGTTTTGAATGATCTCATCAAAAGACTTAGGTTGTCTGTAACAGCTTTTTAGATGACTGCAGCTTTAAAGCTGGGTGCACACATTATCAACCATTTATCAATGTGTTTTGAAACTATTTCTTTATGAATACAATTTGTCTGCTCATAATTGCAACTTCACTTGAGACTCTGAATCAGAAGAACCTAGCTTAATCACACCTAGATTCCTAATTTACAGATTTTGTGAGATAACAAACATTTGTTGCTTTAAGCTGCCAACTTTTGGAGCAATTTGTTATTAGTAATTTGTAATAATAAATCCAAAAAATAAATACAATAATAAAATCCAAAACAAGTGTCATTATTTGATTTCTGGTGTTCATGTTCTTGCCTTCCAGACTCCTTTGTCTCCTCTGAGGTGCTCTAGCACAGTGAGCAAAATCACTGACTCTGAAAACAACCAAACATCTGCGAGGGGATCATTGCTCTGACCCTTATAGATAATCATACAGTGATAATAGCATCTTATCCAGTAAGGCCATGGTAGTGATGATTAAATGATGTGATAATTTTAAGTTCTTTATGGATATGTAACAGCCTGTGAGTGTAGCTGCTTTTATTATCCCCTTTTCACCTCTCTACATTTGCATTCTATATTTCAGTTCTCCTTTCTCTCTTTGTTTTATATTCCTTTATTTTTTCATGCCTTTAAGTAGCCTTTCAAGAAATACTCGTTGAATTTCATTGAATTTCTACTATTTGCAAAACATTTGCTATGGTTTGAATACGGTTTTTTTGGTCTTGCCAAGTCTCATGTTGAAATATGTTCCCCAGTGATGGAGGTGAGGCCTGATGGAAGGTGTTTCGGTCGTGAGGGAAGATCCCTTATGAGTGGCTTTGTAGATGGTAATGAGTGAGTTCTCTTAGTTCCTGCAAGAACTGGTTGTTTGAAGAGCCTGACTCACTCCCACTCCCCTTTCTCTCTCACCATGTGATCTGCACATGATGCTGAAATCCCTTTGCCTTTCTCCATGACTGGAAGCTTCCTGAGGCCCTCATCAGAAGCAAATGTTGGCACCATGCTTTCTGTACAGCCTGCAGAAACATCATGAGCCAAATAAACCCCTTTCCTTTATAAATTACCCAGCCTCAGGTATTTCTTTACAGAAAGAAAAATGGATAACAAAACATTATAATAGACATTAGGTTATAAAGTAAATGAAGAGATATAGGTCAATCCTCTTATGCTATTGTAATTCTCTCCCTTTCTTCTATTGTCTTATCTTCTGCCATTCTTCCTCATCACCTGCAGCTTACATTTTTGAGGCTCCATTGCCTTGATTATTTTTTCATTAAAAAGAGTTATGATGCATAGAAATAGTCTGTGTCCCACAGCTATGTCAATCTTTCTCATATAAGAGTTCCTAGTATGGCTTAATCTAAGATTCACCGAGTCTTAGATAAAAACCTATTGCAGTTATATTCCATTTTTTTAAAAAAAGTATTATTTTGTAATTGACTTGTAATGCTCCCTTTCATTTTAAAATCTGTTTACTTTCTCATCCTTAGAAGTCCACATGATTACATTTGGAAAGATAAATCCTATCCAATCAATAATCTTTAAGTTTTTTATGGAGTTATATTCTCTACCAGCTAGAGAACATAAACTGAAAGAAATTTTAAAAACTCCTTTTCACAGAGCATTTAGGGAATTTCAATAAAGTGGCACATGCATCTAAAACACGCTCAGCGATTCTTCCACATGAAGCTGAATGCAATGAAAAGAAGCATGGCTAAGTGCTTACTATGACAAACTCTGAGAGACAGACTGCTCAGAATCAAATGCTATTCTTATTTTTTAATACTGTCACCGTAGCAACGTACTTAACCCTCTTGCCTATGTTTTCTCATCTGTGAAATATAGATAACAGGAATATCTTCCTGGGTAGAGTTTTCATAATTATTAGATGAGTTAATATCTCTAAATTGCTTACAATACGGTACACAGTAAATACCATATGTGTTTGTTAAATAAAAATAAAATAGAGAGGTTTAAAGCTCTGTTAGATGAATTCTTTCAAAGAAAGTAAACCATAAAAAAGAAAGAAGAGCTACTGATAATCACATGTTCTATCTCAGGGTCTTAATTAAAAAAAAAAACTGCTCTCAAATATAGGACAGTCTTCCAAGAATATTTATGTCCAGGAGAAATACAGTGGACACTCCAGCACTTCCCCAGAGACAGCAGCAGTTGAAACAGGTGGATACTTGAATGAATGATGTGAGTCAATCAGAATCAAACCTACTACGCTCTAATGTAACGATTTGATGCAAGTGAAACTTGGAGATTGTAAAAAGGCAACCTTTAATTCAGGATTTCTAGCCAGTAAGCAAATATCAGTTGAGCTGAAAACGTATTTGTGCATTTATTCATTCATTCAGCATGTAATGAAATCCAGTTCTTTTGAAACAAAGATGAATAGTTGCTAGCTTCAAGAAACTCATTCTAGAGAAAGAACGAAGTATGCACAGAAATCAGACTGTGGTAGATGCACTGATTAAAACATGCAGCAGATGTAATGATAATGTAGTAAAAGGAGAAGGATACTATGAATGGGATAATAAATGCAGGTCTCTCAAAAGAAATAAAGACCTAAGGACATAAAAGAGTAAAGGTTGGAGTGAAAGGTGTGGTCAGGGGGCATTCCAGGCAGAACAACCACGTTCTGCAAAAGCATGGACAAATACACACGTGTAGCACAGAAGAAACAAAAAGAAGCTCAGAGTAGCTGTTTGAGGAATGTATGGGAGAAAGTGGTGGAAAAGAACCCAGAAAGAAAGACAGTGGGGAGGGTCTTGAAAAGCTTTGAGTACCACGGTGAGAAATATATAGTTCTTATAGGCCAAAAAGTGTTTCACAAAAAATGGACTACCGTTCAAATAAGCTTGGGAAATGCTGAATAGAACATCCCCTTGGAGAGTACATTATACATAAAGGCTCTAAAAAATCACAATGAAATCATTTTTCAAACTTATTTAAATTGTTAAATTCCACTGGAATTCCATTTTCTGGAAGTAAGTATTTCCAGAAACACAGTTCATAAAATATTATTTAGGCAATGGAGGGTTACTTTGCTTTTGATGTGAAAGGCAGATTTGACAAGATAAAAGATTAGTCAAGGAGAGAGGGCAGGAAATAACTTGACCACTAAGTAAGGAAATGGTAGGAGGATGTCAATAATAAAATCATTAGAAGGCAGAAGGTGAACTAAGAGGGAGGGAAGAGAGTTTAAAGTGACCCAGGGGCTTTATCATTTATCACCCAGCAAGTACTTGCTATCTGCCTTTAATGTGTCAAACACACACAAAAAAGGTTCAGACAAATTCTGAAAAAGATATATAAAAGAGAAATTGTCCTCAAGGAACTTACAGATAGTTAGTGAATAGGTAGATAGGTAGAGAATGCTAAATCCAAGACAGAGCAAAATTTGTTGGACTGGCACGATTTCTTCAATGGTCACAGTCTTCGCGTTCTGAGCCAGTTTTTCAGTCCCTGTGGTGCCCCACTCCTCCTTAATATCCCATATTAATGCCCTTAACATTCCTTTTCCCACTGCACTTCTTTTACCAGAAAAGATTCCATTCATTTACACCTAAGTATGAATTTAAATAGATACATTTTTCTCACAAATATTTCTAATTTAAACCTTAATACTGGTACGCATTTATGGCTTTACCCTTTGGACATAAATTATCTCAACAAAGGAAGTGCAAATGCTTGAGCAAAAAGAAAGAGTCTGAAGTGCCCTAAAAACCACAGAGCACAGGGGATGGTCTACACCTTGTTAAGGAAAGTTGTGGGTCTGCAAGCAGAAAAACGGTAATAGCCAGCCAATCTTCCTCCAAACACGTGTGAAGTATACCTCACAGCATCTTTTTCCCAAAATGTCTGGAGACAAGAACAAGGAGATGAACATTTTCTCAAGTGTGAACGACTATTGTTTACATTAGAATAGACACAGACGTTTCTTTAACACATGCAGATTCCTAGATTTTCTCCCTGGGAATGTCTAGGTTGTAGTCCAAATATCTAAATTTTTAAGCAACACCCCAAATGATTCCTTGTTAACACCAAAACCTAAAAATTATTAACTAAATAAAATACACGGAAATTATGTTAGATGAAAGGCTTAATATAAAATATAGGCAAACAACATTTCATTAATTAAATTTGGGGCTATTTTTCTTAGCAGTGGTAGAGAAGCCATAAAAGCAAATTTCATTCTGAAGTTGTCTTAAGTTAATTATAGAGGGATTTACCACTGTTTCTCAGAATGGTCTTAGATTCAGCCTGGAACACTTTTATTATCTTGATTTAAGAAAGGATTTAACTTAAATCAACCCAGTTTAAAAACAGCTAGTCAATTTAATCAAATTTTAACCCAAAATAGGCCTTTCATTATTTGACATTACCTCTATCTATTGTTCACACATTTGAAATACATCTTTTGGTACAAAACATAAAATATAAATGGTAAAATAATTATTTTGAAATTCTTTTACAACAACATCACAAAATTGAATGGCTAATTATTTTGTTTGCCTTAGATTAATATGAGACTCTATGAGAAAAAAATAAATTTAAAAAACAGATTTATTTTTTCATATGATAAGCAAATTGCATGAATTTTGGATTTTTTTCCATCAATAAAGAACAGATATTGTTTTTAAAACTTGCAGGTTAAACGTAAACTTTTATAGAGATAAACACTCTGTGTTTAAGTGTTGCATAAATAATATTTGCCCAGGTGAATATAAAAAATAAAAATATATTTTACCTTAATTGCCTTCATCTTACTCCCTTGTTTACTCTTATTAGAAAGAGAAGACCAGATTTTACTTTCTCAAAATCCAACTTTGCAATTTCATATTCATTTATGCAATACTCCTTATTCCTAGCTAAACAAAAGGATCATCAGGGTTCTTTTTAAAACATACCAGTGCTCAGGCTCCACCATAGACCAATTTAGGGGGTAAAGCTGTACTACTCTTTGTTTTTCTGTTAGTTCGTTTTGTTGTTGTTGTTGTTGTTGTTGTTGCTGTTGTTTGTGATGGAGTCTCACTCTGTCGCCAGGCTGAAGTGCAGTGGCACAATCTCGACTTACTGCAATCCCTGCCTCCAGGGTTCAACCAATTCCCCTGTCTCTGACTCCTGTGTAGCTGGGACTACAGGCGTGCACAACCATGCCCAGCTAATTTTTTGCATTTTTAGTAGAGATGGGGTTTCACCATTTTGGCCAGGATGGTCTCGATGTCCTGACTTTGTGATCCACTCACCTTGGCCTAGCAAAGTGCTGGGAGTACAGGCGTGAGTCACCATGCTCAGCCCTACTGTTTGTTTTAAAAACTCACTAGGTTATTCTGACGCCTTGCCAAGGTTGAGATGTTCATTTTATAGGAAACAGACATCAGTTCTATACATGAAAAAGATTCTGTATGAATATAATTTTTAATTAATTTATATTAATTAATAATGTTGTTAGATCGGCTTATCACTTGAATAGCTTCAATTATTTCAACCCAGCTGTATAAGTTGCTCTCACCTGCTCATTGGTGAGGGGGTAGGGGTATGCATGTGTTGGGATTTGTTTGTCCATTTTCTTGTTTTTACCATTAATAATAAATACAAATTTCTGAAAGTTTCACTGTTCATACCAATCTATCTCAGGATTGATTTTGCTTGCAATCACAGTCAAATTTCCCCTTGTATATCCAAATTGTCCCTGCCATGAAATATTAGTAATAAAAAAGAGCTGAACATAGGCCTTGACTCGTTGTTAGGCATTCATAACATTTATCTTAGATGGTTTTGAATATATTGTCTGAAGTACCTAAAACTTGAAGACATAACACACTTTAATTAAAATTAAAAAGATCACTTCCAAGCTAGTATGCTTTGGTTTCATATATTAAAACAATAGTATGCCTAAAATAATATAGAAGACTAATGATTTTTAAAAGTATGAGAATAAAATAAAAACATATGAAGTACAAAATTTTAGTTGAAATATATGTATAATATAATCCCAGTTTTACTGGGAAAACTGTGCATCAATATATGTGAGCAAAAGACAAAGAATAGAAAACAAAGTGTTTACATGAGTTATTTCTAGGTGATGAATGCAAGTGATCTTATTATCTGTACTTTCCAAATATTCCCTCAATGAAAACTATATTAACTAGGAAGCCAGATTACTTCCAAACTAGTTTCATAAGCCAAATAATTCATTTAAAAAATTATATTAGGTTCACTTTCTAAAAATACACTGTATGTTATTTTCATTTAAAAAATAGTGTGAAATTACTTATTTTACCTATAATTTTCTAATTGCGAAATTCTCAAATTAGAAGAGAAATGTTTTTGCCTATTTTTACTTTAGGAGACATGATGTAAGTTGAGTTGATTTGGCTTATGTATCTTGGTTGGATTCACACATATGCAGAACCCAGAAAGACAAATATGTTCAAGAAGATGTAGCAAAACATCCGCATGCCAACTTTCATTTTTGTCTACCCATTTCCTAACTTTTCTCATCTCTTTTTCTTCTTTGCTTTTCTCTCATTTTTAATCACATGCTAAAAAGCAAATTTTAATTTTTGCACTTTATTAAATGCTATTGGATCAGTGCCTGCCATGTGTTAAGCTCCTAACATATAAGAAATAAGTTATGCAGCCTTTCTTCTTTCAGAGCTTATATGGTAGATAAGAATGAAGTAATTTTTAAATCACTAGTGATTTCTCTATTTTTATAGAGTAATAGAAAAAAATGTTTAATAATTATTCTTAATTTAAAACCTCATAATTAAGAAAATCTTTGCTTAATAATGTGAAATATAATTAGCATTTAGAACAAAAATAGGTCAAGTAATTTGATTTTTAGGAAAGAGCTGTAGGGTAATGACAAAGGAGGTTTAAAGGTGAGAGAGAGGAGTAAAATTGATGTAAATGAAGTAGAAGAAATTAAGGAATGTTAGACATTTCATCAGAGACATCCTGCATGGTTCAGAGCCAACTAAGATTTCTCTCTTAAATTTCTTTCTGCAATTATGTCAATCCAAGTTAGTTAGAATGGTAGTTACTGAACAGCCAATTTGCATTAATTCTTTTGAATAAAAGACATTCATACATAAATCTCTAAAACCTAATTGCTCAGAAAATGCTGTCCTTAGTAACTGTGAGTTAAGAAAAACATATTTAGGAAGTTGTTTTAATGACATGCAATAATGCACAGAATATATTAGCTGAAAGCATGGAATACAAAGTTGCAAACAAGGGAAAATCACAACTATTTAAAAATAAATGACTGGGTGCACTGACTTATGCCTGTAATCCTAGCACTTTGGGAGGCAGAGGCAGTAAGATTGCTCGAGGAGTTCAAGACCAGCCTGTGCAACATAAGAAGACCCCTGTATCTACAAAATAAATTTAAAAATTAGCCAGGCATGATAGTGCACACCTTTAGTCTCAGCTGCTCAGAAGGCCGAGACAAAAGGATTGCTTGAGCCCAGGAGTCTGAGGTTACAGTGAGCAATGATTATGCCACTGCATTCCAGCCTTGGTGACACAGCAAGAGTCTGTCTCTAAAAAATTAAAAATAAATAAATAAAATTAAATTTAAAAATTTAAACATTTTAATGAAGTTAAAAATGAATGTATACATCTAGGAAACTGAATGGAAATAAATATGCTATGATTAGTGGTTGTTAAAAAGTGACTCTGAGTAGAAGAATTAAACATGATTTTTTAACTACGTCTGCATAATTTCCTATTTTCTAAAATGCTTATTTCAATAGAAAACACTAGCTGTTCATTAATATAGTAGTACTAAAAGTATATACAGTTAGTGATGTAAAATAAAGCTAAAATAAGAAAATGTAAGCTAATAGCCCTAGACCAAATTATGATAAAAGACTTATTTAAACATGCTGAACTTAAAAGATTAAAAATCAATACTACTTAAAAACAAATGAAACAATCAATAGGGCACACTAGAATTTAATGAAGACACTTTACTTTCTTAATCATCTTTTTATAGCTACTACTAGTCACATTAAATGAAGGGAAAAAATGTACAGTTTGTGAGATCAAAATCAAAACACGTAGAAAACAAGAAACTGTGTAAGGTCTAGAGGTACTGCTTCTCAAACATGTTGAGGAAAACTCGTCTGTTTCTAACTGATCATTGATGGTTCCCAAAATGAGGTCTTGACTGATGCACTGAGGCAGTCCATTATACTTTTTTTTTTTTTTTGAGACAGTCTTGCTCTGTCACCCAGTTGAAATACAATAGTGTGTTCTCAGCTCACTGCAACCTCTGCCTCACAGGTTAAAGTGATTCTCCTGCCTCAGCCTCCCCAGTAGCTGGGATTACAGTTGCACACCACCATGCCCAGCTAATTTTTCATATTTTTAGTAAAGATGAGGTTTCACCATGTTGGCCAGCCTGATCTCGAACTCCAGACTTCAGGTAATCTACCCACCTCGGCCTCCTAAAGTGCTGGGATTACAGGCGTGAGACACCACGCCTTGCTTATTATACCATTTTAAGGTGAAAAATGAAACAGACACAAAATAATAATCAGAATGAAAGGCAATGTGGGGGATTGCTTCAGTCCTACTGATGCAGGACAGGTGACTCCCAAAGTAGAGCTTAGCTGGCAAGGGTTCTTGGTTTTGCCCAGAAAAGAATTCAAGGACAAGCCAAAGGTAGAAGAAAACAGCTTTATTGAAGAGACAGTCTTACAGCTCCTGCAGTGTTACAGCTCTGTGACTGCTTCTGCAGAGCAGGGATACCCCGCAGGCAAAGAGTAGCCACTCAGGGCAGTTTTGCAGTCACATTTATACCCACTTTAATTGCACACAGATTAAGGGGTGGCTTATGCAGAAATTTCTAGGGAAGAGGTTTTATATTTGAGATCATTGGGTCATTGCCATGGCAAGGGGTGATAACTCTGAGTGTTGCCATGGCAATGGTAAATTGACATGGCACACTGGTAGGGGCGTCTGATTGAAAGCTGCTTTTTGCCCTGGCTCTGTTTTAACTAGTCCTCAATCTGGTCTGGTGTACGAACCCTGCCTACGACCTTCACTACCTCCCCCTATCTTAGGTAAGAGCTTGTATTTAAATACTTCCTCACATGCCAACCTATTAAGTAAAAAATGTCTTTCTACATTCTCTCTAATAGCTTCTCCAAAGTTATACAAAAGGGAGATGTGCTTTAGTCAAAGCTTTAATCTATAAAACAGGCCTTCAACTATTGCTTGAGTTATTGTGAGCACAATAAGACTGATCTTTTTTAGGCTTCTCTTTTTTGTTGTTCATGCTCTAGCTTGTTGATTTATTCCTTAAAATTTGGCACCCAAAACTAAGAGTTACTTCAGATATGGTCCTACCAGAAGGACAGTTTTTACAGAAAATGTATGCTAGATCCCCACAAATACTCTAAGTCACAAATTTCACCATACCATATAACCATCACAATAAAATTCTTAATGCACTCTTGTATATGCATGCACACACATTGTGAAAAAAAATGGAGCATGAGGTGGGTTATAGCAAGAATAAATGTTTTGGAATTAGCTGGAGGATAACTTTCAGAAAACGAGGATAGTTATGCAGAACAGTAACAGGTAAGTCTGGTCACTGAATAAGGGCCAGATCTTGAAGGGTCCTGTGTGTACTGACTCTGTTCAGAAACCACAGAGAGCAAATAAAGAATTTTACACAGGAGACTGTCAGGATAAGATTGATGTATATAAGCCTCACTCTGATGGATGGGAAAAAAATGGTTTCAATGGTAGCAAAACAAGAGGCAGGGGGAATTTATTGGGAGATTGTTGCAATCATCTATTCAAAAATGATGACATTCTAATCTAAGGTGGTGAACTTGTAGAAAAAGGTCAGAATTGGGAGGTATACCTACAGAATTAGAGTCAAATTTGATGTGTTCTGTGAGGGAAGCAGAGGCGTAAAGGACTAAGTCAGGCTTCATATACATATATATAATTTTTTTCCAAGAAAGGCTAGTAATGTTTTAATTTTGCAAAGCTAAGCTAATCAGCATAGGCTAGTTAACAAAAGCAATTGTATCAATCCACTGGTAATTAATATCCAAAACAGCTAAAAAGCATTTTTACTGAAAGCGAAATATTTGGAGAAAATAGATAATTATACTAAATTATAAAATGCTTGTAATGAGAATAAGCACATTTAAAGGGAAACAAATTTATTTTAACTTATAGAGTCAGTTAAAGCCTTCAAAATTTAAGTAGAAATTTAAGTAGAAACTGAAATATGTGACGTCATTTACCAAGACAGTAGATCCACACCATCATAAGTAGATATTCAATAGGCACCTGGATATATAGGCTAGGGCTTGGAGTGAAATATTGGCTCGAATTTCATACACAGTTACTAAAATTATATAAGTTGGCAGTTGAAGCCGCATGATCCTGTAAAATCTGAAGATGGATCACTTCCTGTGAAGTAAAATTGGTGCTTTTTAATGTCTTTCCATCTGCTTTCTCATTGGCATTATTGGCAACTGGGTATCAGACTTCTACTCCTCACAGCATCCATTCTGGAGAATACTAACTTTAATGAAAATTTTATCCATATCTGAATATTCCAAAATTACCTCTTGTAATTTTTAAAATGACTTAGTCAATTTCTTAAAAACATCAATTCACTGCTATAACACAAGTTTCCTGTGGGTCAAAGTTAAAAATATGGTAATAGTTTATTTGCTCTTGTTACATCTGGAGCCAGAAAAATCACAATGTCAATTTCCTTCTCCATGATTCACAAAATACTCACACAGCCCTGGCTTCCCATAAATTGTTTAAAATGCCACGTGTTCAGAAAACAAAAATCACCCATCACATTTTTGTTAAACCTGCAACAGTAGTTCTAAAAATTCACTACAGAATTAATATCCTCTGAGAGTCTCCCAGTGTGAAGTAGTCCTCAGTTACTATAATCAACCACCACCTATTCTAGAATATTTTCACATGATGGTGTTCTATGGTGAGTCTCGTTGCTCTTGCCACCCAGAATGAGGAAAATCATCTCTCTAGGGACCAATTTGTAGTTTGAGTCTTTTACATTTCAGTGCAAAACTCCCTTGGATTAACTCCAAGAAAAACTAACCCTAAGCAAGCACTGATCTCCAATATTTAGCAATATTTATGATTACTAGTATAGCACAGTTTGTGGTTCAGTGCATGTGCTTTGTAGCTAAACTGCCTGGTTCAAATCCTAACCCTTCCATCTTCAAGCTTTGTGATCTTGAGCAAGTGAGTTGATTCTGTATACCTCAACTTTCCTATTTATAAAGAAGAGATAATAATAGTATCTACTTCTTGAGGTTATCCTAAAGAATATATTAGCTGGCAGGTGGAAAGTGCTAAAATAATACCTGGTTTATGGTATTACATAAGGGTTAGCTATTATTTTGATTATTTGTAGTTACTAGCATTATTTTACCTATCCATCCACCTTTGAGGTAGGATTCAAGATATATGGTAAGACATTATCAAAAGAAATGAAAACATTTAGCTTGCTAATGTTGTCAGCTTTCTAGAGTGATAGGAAAGGATGGGTGTGAAGCATATCTACTTAATCCTTGACAGCTGGAAACAATGCTAAACTTTTGTTCTATTATGGTGCCTGTACGTTTGTAATATCAATCAATAATTTAAAGATATGTAATGAATATTTTATGAGTTATAACTGTGGTCAATCACTAATAATTGCCAGTTATGTGTAACTCCAATAAATATTTAATGTCGTTAGCCAAAGATGAACAGGGTGGGGAGGAAAATATCACTGTCAAATAGAAGTACAGTTTATTTCAAAGTAAAAACTATTCCATATCTCTAGGAAAATCAACCACTAAATACCATAAGGCAATCAGCTTTGAATTGCCCCAGTAACACCAGACATATGGTTCTGTTAACGGTGCCATTACCAGGCATTTATTGTGGTGATGTTCACTTGCAAAGTGGCCTCTTCTGTTCAAACAGCCACCTCTCATCTTTAAAGTCACTTGGGGAAATTCTGGGTGCTGAGTTTCAACCCTGTAAGGTTCTTTCAATGTCTTAAATTGCATATTCTCATTTATAGGTGGTAGCTAAATGATGACAACACATGGACACATGGCGGGGAACAACACACACAGGGAACTGTCAGAGGGTGGGAGTGGGGAGGAAGGGGAGCATCAAGAAGAATAGCTAATGGATGCTGGGCTTAATACCTGGGTGATGGGATGATCTGCGCAGCAAATCACAACGGCACATGTTTACCTATGTAACAAACTTGCACTTCCTGCACATAGACCCCTGAATTTAAAATTTTAAAAAGACTTGTTTACTATATAGAGATAATATTTTTCAATTAAGAGAAAATATAACATATAGTTTAGAAACGTTATTACTGAAACACTCAAAGGTAGGATTAACTTCAGGTATGCCTTGTCACACCTTTAGCTCCAGCTCTCTTCAATTCTCTCTGTTCCAGCCTCATTTATGTACCTGTGACTTTCAGTCTTGTGTTGATCATGGTCATGAGATGTCTGAAAGAGTATCAGGTGCTCCCACTACACAGAACTATCTAGATAACTTCTCTTCCCCAAACATGAATTAAAAGCTCTGAGCTTCACTCAGGACCAATTTGGATCACATGTTCATCTCTGATCAATTACTTTGCAAAAAAGATGTGATTTTATTGACTGGTTGTGACTACTACACAATAGGACAAAGACAGAGTAAATTATAAGAAAGCAACGAATCACGAGTACTATAATCATCTGGGTTTTCTTATATGAATGGCGTCATTTCCAGTTTAATTGCATTTGCACTTCTATGCTTGTTGTTATATATCAAATGTTAAGTATTTTAAGTCTGTTGTAAATTCAGATTCTAACCAATCACTGGATATTAAATAGTAGTACCCCCCGCCAAAAAAATACGTTTCCTTTTTTTCTCCATCAATCAATGGAAGGAATAGCTTTAACACTACTATTTTAGTTAGCCACTATTATGGAGCCAGGTCTGAGATTCCCATTCCTATCAAAAGTGTCTTTTCCTTGTATTTAACGCAGCCAAATTACCATCAGTAGGATAAACAGGGGCAGGGTATTCACAAATGTTGTTAAAGCTCTACCTGAGTGAGCTGTCCAGTTTGAGCATAAGCTACATCTGTAAAAGTTCTCAGATCTAGTACTATTTATAGAGTAGTTCTTGTTCAGATAATGGAAACTGTTGGTTAGAAGGGTGTATCTTTTAAAAGCATTTAGAATATATTGTTTTAACTTAATATTTATTTGACTTATTTAGTGATATTAATTATTTTAAGTTATTGAGGAGAAGAAATACATTTCTTCAGTTTTAAACATTTTTTCAAAATATTATTGGTTCATTCAATTGTAAGTCACGAAAATATATAACATATAATTACACCTATGATTTCTTTGAGTAATGCATAAGAAATGCTTAGCTCTGGATTCAATTTTATAGCTTCTTTGTATTTATTTTTTCTGTCAATACATATAGGATTTGTATTTATTTTTCAGAACATTGACTATAATTATTTCTTATGTGTTATCTTCAAGAAAACTTTTACAATCTCTAATTGACTCAAAATCAATTAATATGGTGCAATGTTAATTACTTTTCTTGTTCAGAGTTTACAATAGCACTATCACTCTCAATTGATATTTTTGACCTATATTTATCAAAGGCTAAAGTAGTAGTTTAAGCTCATAATAAAAATACATTATGAAAATCTTCATTTAATAAATCTTAATGATTCTCTAAGACCTGTATTCCTGTATTTTTTTCAAAACTGGCAATTTTTGCCTGTATCACCATTTAAAACAATCTAGAACTCTTTATTATATGAGCTGAATTTAAAATGTAACATTGATGAGACAAATAAAAAATTTTCTTGATGTCTTCAAGGTTTTGACATTGAGTTGTGAAGGTGTGTTATCTAAAACGGCTTTGGATTTTTATGTAAATTTATTTTTTTCATATTTCTTTGAATAATTCAGAATTCACCCATGCTGAGTTTTGTGAGCTATAATCAATGGTAAATATAAAATATTTATGTTTTTGAAGTTCTAGAATTTGCTGATTAAAAAAAATAGCAACTTTGGATACAAGCTGCATTGCTACAAGTGGTTGCTATGATTTCTTCTTTGAATTTCTGATTCTAAATGTTGCATGCTCTGATTTTGTGCCATTATTTTTGTAAGAAAATGTGACACATTCTTATTTAGACCCAATTCTTCAATTTTGTAGAGTTGCTCTCTAATCCAATTTTCTCTATTGATGAATGACTTTAAGTCTTCTGTAAGTCTCTGAGCAGCATACATATCAGCAGATAATTGTTCCCAGTTAGTGTTTAACATGTGAATCCCATAAGTTTTGTTTCTTTCCAGCATCTATATCAAACTCAATTTGTTAACAACATCTGGGCCGTATTTTTGTTGCAATGGCAGGGCCTCTTTGAATGTGGTTGATAAAATTTTTACATTATCTCTATTTCATAAGTCACATCCATAATGGATCAGTTATAATTTGAGTTTGCATTTATTTAAAGTAGGAGAAAAAATAGACACTCATAAAAAATCTGTATGTGGAATTAGAGATTGTTAAATTTTTTTATAGTGCTCTAAGCCCACACATAATTCAAAAACGTTTTATATAGCAAACTGGCTTTATCATGTCTTTACAAAGCATGTAACAGTTTTTATGCCAACAAGTCTCTTTTCGCACTCATATATTATTGTTTTTCATTATTAATTAAACCAAATGATTAAATTACTAAGTAAACAACTGTTGTGACAGACAGACTCAAAGATGCCTTCAATGATTCCAGTCTCCTAGGATTCATTCCTTGTATACTTTCTTCCCCTTGAGTCTGAGCTATCTAGTGTCTTGCTTCTAATCAAAAGAATATGACAAAGGAGATGGGATGTCACTTATGTATTAACATACATAAAATAATGTCTCCTGTCTTGTTTTCAGATACTATTGCCTTCTTGGTTTATGTGCTTTGATGAAGCTAGCTGCTATGTTGGAGAGACAAACATGGCAATGAACTAAGAGCAGACTCCATCCAATAGCCAGCTAGAAACCAAGGTCCACATTTCAGTGACTCTCAAGCAAGTGAATTCTTCCCACAACTGCATGAATTTGGAAGCACATCTTTTCCCAGTTGAGCCTTCACATGAGACCTAATCCTGGTAAATCACTTAAATGCAGCCTTGTCAGAGAAAGACTCTGAAGAATAGCGCCAGGTTAAGCTGCACTCAGACCTCTGACCCGTTGGAACTGTAAGACAATAAATGTTTGTTGTTTTGCATCATTAAATCTATGGGGATTTGTTACACACCAATAAAAATCTAACACTGTTGCCATAAGTAAGTTTGAAAAAAATCAAAGCTATCTGGATACGTTCAACTAACAAAGGCAGAGTAACCTGATATACCAGGGACTAATTCACTACAATGGTGCAATCAGGATCTTCAGTCATTGTTTCTTACAGAGTGAAAGGACAGTATTGAATTCTGGTAGGTCCATGAGGTAGAGGCATATTGAAAGTTTTGAGCACCTTACAAAATGAGCTCATTCATACAAAAGTGTATTGAGCCCCTCCTAATTTACACAATCCTAGAAACTGGCTGTGCAATGAAGAACAAGAAAGACAAAATCTCTGTTCTCATAGAGCTCACATTCTTGTTAGGTGTACAGTAAAAGTAAACAAAACTAAAAAGGATTTAAGAATATAAGTTCCATAAGAGCAGAAATTTCTCTCCTTTTATGCTGCACTACTTTCAGCCTTTCAACAGTGCCTGACACATTGTAGGTGCTGGAAAAAAATTTATAAATAAATATTGATAGTAGTAAATGAAGAAAACCAAGACAGTATAATGAAATACAGTGACTAGAATTGTTACTTTAGATGGAAGAGTTAGAAGCCTAGCAGAGAAGCTGACATTTGAGTTGAGGCCTGAATGATGAGATGGAGGCAGCCTCTTGAAGACATAGGAAAAGAGGATTTTGAAGAGAGACAGTGACAAGAGAAAAAACCGAGGATTTCAGTTTTTTGTGGCTGGGGCAAAGTTCACATGTAAGCAAAGCAAATCAACCTGTCCAACTATTAAACTAATGATGCCATAAACAATTATACTTCCTGAGGAGTCCTTTAACATATGCAGATAGTATCTTTAGAATATTCAAATACTCCCCCAAAATTACAAATAACTTTTCTTTGTGAGAGTGATGGGAAACGTAGTTAATGCTTACTATGAGTTTAAATAGCTTCTAGTTAAGAAGGTCATTAGCATTATAATTTTGCAAACTGAACATTCATTAAAGTTGTACCTTAATATGAGTGTGATTTTGTTGTCATTAATTTATTTTCTCTCTAATTTATCATTCTCTCTAATGTAGTACAGCATTCCCACTCATCATTTCACTGTATTTTTTGTAAGAACCATTTTCTTAACCTAAGAGGAAAACGAGAAGGTTAATTTAACACTGGAGTTGTTTATTACATAAGAAACTTCTCTACATCTCAGAATAATTCTAAAAATATTTTCATATATTGTCTTTGCTCTTATTCAAGTTTAACAAAAATTTCCATACAAGGAAATTCAGGGGTTTTTGACTACTAAAAATATAATTTGGCAAGTTTTTCAGGAAAAATATTAGGACTGAAAAAATTAATTTTTTTTAATCTACCACCCTGTTCCAAGAAGAGCTGCATTATACTTCATCCTGACTAGATCTGTAGTAACTCTATTTGATTGACTTCTTTTTCTGTTCTTCTTAGTTTTTAATTTATTTTTTAGCTGATACATTGTAATTGTGCATGTTAAGGGAGTACAATTTGATGTTTTGATACACATCTATGTTGTATAGTGATCCAGTTAGGATAGTTAGTGTATTCATCACTTCATGCATATCATCTCTTTGTAGTGACAATATTCAAAAGGCAATGTTTTCTATTTTTTAATGCACAATATTTTATCATTAACCACAGCCACCTTACTATGTGATAAGATACCAGAAATTATTTATTCTATCTAATTACAACTTTGTAGTCATTGACCAACCTGTCCTCATCTTCCCCTCCCCTCTCCTTACCTTAGTCTCTGGTCATTACTGTTCTACTCACTGCTTCTGTGATCTCAACTTCATGTTTTCAGTGATTCCACATATGAGTGAGATCATGTGGTGTTTGTCTTTCTGTGGTCTGGTTTATTTGACTTAATGAGATATCCTCCCGGTTCATCCGTGTTGTCACAAATGACAGGATTCATTCTATTTTATGGCTGAACAGCATTCTGTTATGTATATATGCCACATTTTTTGATCCATTCATCTGATGTAGTCCATACTTTGGCAATTATAAATAATACTGCAATAAACATGGGAGTGCAAATACCTCTTTGACATACTTATCTCATTTCTTTTTTATGTAAACCCAGTAGTGAGACTGCTGGATTATATTGTAGCTCTATTTTTAACTTTTTGAGGAATTTTCATAGTTTTTCATAACAGAAGTACTAGTTTACAATCCCACAAAAAGTGTGTAAGTGTTCTCTTTCCTCCACATCCCTTGTTTACCAACACTTGTTTTCTCTCCTCTTTTTAGTATCTCATTATGATCTTGATTTGCCTCTGACAATTAGTGATATTGAGTGTTTTTTCATATACCTGTGGCCATTTGTTAAGTCTTCTTTTGAGAAATGTCTATTAAGGTTTAGTTGCTCACTTTTAAATGGGTTTTTGTTTTTCTGTCATTGAGTCGTTTAAGTTTCTTATGTATTGTAGATATTAGTTCCCCTAGTTCCTTGTCAGATGTATAGTTTGCAAATATTTTCTCCCACTTTGTCAGTTGTCTCTTCACTGTTAGTTTCCTTTGCTTTGCAAAAGCATTTTAGTTTGATGAAATCTCATTTGTTTATTTTAGCTTTTGTTGCCTGTGCTTTTGAAGTCTTATTTTAAAAATGCTTGCCCAGTCCAATGTCATGAAGTATTTCCCCTATGTTTTCTCCTAGAGGTTTTATAATTTGGGTTTTTCATTTAAGCCATTAATCTATTTTCAGTTGATTGTTGTATATGGTAAGAGGTAGAGGTCTAGTTCCATTTTTTGCATGTAGATTTTGAATTTTCCCAGCACCATTTACTGAAAAGACTGTCTTTTTCCCACATCTCTTCTTGGCTTCTTCGTCTAAAATTAGTCTACGGTATGTGTGTGAATTTATGTCTGGATTCTTTATTCTGTCCCATTGGCCTATGTGTCTGTTTTTATGCTAGCACCATGCTGTTTTGGTTACTATTGCGTTGTAGTATATGTTGAAGTCAGGTACTCCCACTTTGTTCTTTTTGTTCAGAATTGTTTTGACTATTTGGGGCCTTTTGTGGTTCCATATGAATTTTAGGATTGCTTTTCCTATTTCTGTGAAGAATGTCATTGGTAGTTTGATAGAGATTGCATTAAATCTCCAGATTCCTTTGGGTGGTATGGTCATTTTAACAATATTAATTCTTTTGATCCATGAGCATGAGATATTTTCCAATTTACTTGTGTATTTCTTTATCAGAATTTCATAGTTTTCCATGTAGAAATCTTTCCTCTTCTTGGTTAAGTTTATTCCTAGGAATCCTTTTTTTTATGAAGCTATTGTAAGTGAAATTGTTTTTTATCATTTATTCTTCAGTTAGTTCACTATTAGTGTAGAGAAATGCAACTGATTTTTGTGTGTTGATTTCATATCCTACAACTTTATTACATTCATTTATTAATTCTATTTTTTGGTGGATCCTTTAGGGCTTTCTATATATAAGTTCATTTCATCTGCAAACAAGGACAATTTAACCTCTTCCTTTCCAATTTGATGCCTTATATTTCTCGTTTCTAATTCCTCTGGTTAGGACTTATAGTTATTACATTCAATAGAAGTGGTGAAAATAGGCATCTCTGCCTTGTTCCTGATCTTAAAGAAAAAGTCTTTTTAGCTTTTCCCTGCTCAATATGATGTTAACTGTGAGCTTGTCGTATATTGTCTTTGTGGTGCTGAGGTACATAACTTCTATACCTATTTTGAGAGTTTTAATCATAAAGGGATGTTGAACTTTGTCAAATATGTTTTCCTTCTATTGATACAGTCATGTGGGTTTTGTCTTTCTGTTAAAGTGGTGTGTCACATTTATTGATTTGCATATGTGAAACCATCTTTGCATTCCTGGAATGAATCTCACTTGATCATAGTGAATGATCTTTATAATGTGCTATTGGGTTTAGTTTGCTCATATCTTATTGAGGACTATTGCATCTATGTTTACCAGGACTATTGGCATGTATTTTTCTTTTTTCTTTTCTGGTTTTGGAACCAAGGCAATACCGGCCTTGAAAAAACAACTTTGCAAGTGCTCCATTCTCTTCAATTTTCTAGAATAGTTTGATGATAATATTAGTTCTTCTTTAAATGTTTGATAGAACTCAGTTGTGAAGTCATTGGGTTCTGCGCTTTTCTTTGATGGAAGACTTTTTATTACTTATGCAATTTCCTCACTCACTATTGGTCTATTTGGGTTTTCTTATCTTCATAATATATCTTGATAGGTTGCATGGGTTCAGAAATTTATTAATTTCTTCTATATTATCAAATTGGTTGACCTATAGATGTTCATGATAGACCCTTATGATTGTATTTTTGTGATATCAGTTGTAATGTCTCTTTTTCCATCTCTGACTTTATTTGAGCCTTTTTCCTTCTTAGTCTAGCTAAAGACAGGTTCATTTCCTTTATCTTTTCAAAAAGACAGCTCTCTTTTATTAAACTTTTACATTTTTAGTCTTTATTTATTTCTGCTCTGAGCTTTATTATTTCCTTATACCAATGTTGAATTTTAATATGTTATGGATTTTGTTTGTTTGTTTCTTAAAGTGCATCATTATGTTATTTATTTGAAATCTTGCTCTTTTTTAATGTGGTGTTTATTGTTATAAGCTTCCCTCTTACAACTGCTTTTGCCATGTCCCTTAGGTTTTGATATTATATATTCCCATTTTCATTTGTCTCAAGAAAATTTTTCTTTGCTTTTTAATTTCTTCAATGACCTGTTGATTATTTAGGAGCATGTTGTTTAATTTTTATGTATTTATAAAGTTTTCAAAGTTTTTCACGTTGCTAATTTCTACTTGTATACAATTATTGTCAAGAAAGATACTTGATATAATCTCTCCTCTTAAATTTGCTAATAATTATTTTGTAGCCTAACATATCTATCCTGGAAAATGTTTTATGTGCAATTGAGAAGAATGTGTATTTTGCAGCTGTTGGATAAAATGTTCTGTAAGTGTCTTTAATTCCATTTGGTATATGGTGTAGTTTAAGTCCAATATTTCTTTGTGTTTTTTTTTTGTTTTTTTTTTCTAGATGATCTGTCCACTAGTGAAAGTAGGATGTTAAAGTTCTTCACTGTTATTTTATTGCAGTCTATCTCTCCCTTTAGGTCTAATAATATTTGCTTTATATATCTGCATGCCCCAGTGTTGAGTGCATATATACTTACAATTGTTATATCCTCTTATTAAATTGATCATTTGTTATTATATAAGCTTCTTTAGCTCTTTTAACAGTTTTCCTGTAGATAGGACCTAGGATGTCAGTTTGTCAGAGTGTCAGGACCTATGGTGTATTAGCTTTGGTTCTGGGTGGACTCAGTAGCATAGTTCCATGCAGTGTCTTTACCTACAATCCTCATTAGTCATATCTGTGATTGTTTCAGTGACCTAGGCTATGGAAGCTTGAGATGGCATTGGTGCAGTCTTGCTGTGGTTGTGGGCACTGGGCTGATTGTTGGGCCAAGCATGTGCAGGGGCAAAGGTTGTCAGGCTGTCTGCTGGACTCTCCTGGGAGGCAAATGGCCACCGTTGGGCTGGCTGTCAGGCCAGGCTCAGGTACGCACAGGCATGCATGGGCACGGCTGGCTGGGCAGCTGTGTAGCTGTCTCCAGGGAGGTGGGACTGCCACCAGACTGGATGTTGGGCTAGGTATACATGATTGCAGTGTGGTGAGGCAGCCCTGTGGCAGTCTGTCTGGGTAGTGGTGTACTGGAGGAACAGCTATCAGGCCAGGTATGGACACAAGTAGGCTAGACCAGCCATTTGGCTGTGCAGCACATGTACACACAGGTAAGGCAGGTGGCCAGCTGGTCAGTGGCTTTGCTGGTATGCAGGTCTATCTATTTCCTGGGCTGGGGGCTGCTGCATGAGTTTGGACATTGGAATTTCAATTGTTTGGTATGGCATAGACTTCAGGCAACTTGGGTTATAGTGCTGCAGACACTAATGTGAATGTGGTAAAATGATCATGGGTCTCAGCAATTGAGAGAATCTGTTGCTACTATCCTTCAGGATTAGATGCACTCTAGTAATAAATCCAGTTGCAGGGTGGTGCCAAATCAAAGCTTCTTAGGTCATGGGGGTGGGAAGTGTTCAAGGTGAGCTCCTACTCTGGGGCATGCAGCTGCATGAACTCCCAGCTAATCAACAAACTGGCTTGGAGCCTGTGAGGACTTGGGTAACTCTCTTGTAGCAGGGATTGCTGGTGTTTGTGGCAGCAACAGGTACTACTGAGGAACTTCAGCTTACTTTTTCCCCCATGAGAAGTATCCCCGACTCTGAACTCATCCTCATCGGGGAGACAGTGTGGCAGAGGCAGAATGCCTCACTTCCATCTCTTTGGTGCTATCCAGGGATTCTATTCTGCACAGGGAGTTGTTTATTCATTGTTTTGATCTCTTTCCTTGACATGGTAGGGATGATCACCAGGTAACTCTAGTCGACCGTCTTGCTGACATCTCTTCAGATGTTTCAAGAAATCCAGTTTTCTAACACTTAATTCATCATGTAAAGTCTGTATAATTCTGTAAGTCATCAAATTTTATGATGTTTTATGTATAATTAATATATAAATTAAGTTCTTTTCTATTTATTTATGCATTAAACTGTTACTGGAAAATAGTGGTTCTGATCATTCCCAATTAGAGTTTAGGTTTCAAGTGTGTTATCTTAAATACAAACTACACAGTACATTGAAATAATACTTTGGGATATTCTGGAAGACATCTCAAAAATAGCAGATGTCTTCTAGAGTGCTGACCAGTGTGACATGCCAAAAAGGTAATTATCAGCATTGGTATTTGACACCCGTTATTGAATATTTAATGCAAATAAAAATAAATGTGAACTACTTTTTTTCCTTATCACAACAATTATCATCATTTTACTAAGAGACATAGAGTGCTAGAAGATGACAAAGCTAAAGCAACCTAGATGAAATCCTCAACCCCTGTTGTAACATTTCCACATCTAAATCAACGACAGAGAAATGGATATTGTAGGCAAGTGAAATGGAGTGTTGATTTCCGGCTCTTAAGATTTTTCTAGCATTTTCCCTCATATAATGTTTATCTCTCAGTCTTGAAAACCTAAGGGTAAATAATGTTCACTCGCTCTCTTCAGAGTCACTACCAATAACCACTTTTTTTCACGGAATGTTTCACATGTTCTCATGCACGTAATTCACTCAGCTATGTCATGGTTCCACCATTTTCCATTTACTTAATCTATATCTTTTGCTGAGGCTTTAAATGCCTCTAGAGTGACTACAAGCCATTGAGTGCTCCAGTCATTTTAAGGCTGCAAACACTATTTCCTTTTAATGCTCTGAAGCTTGTCCATAAAAATATGCTTTACCAAAAAGCTTGGAGCTGAGTCTGTATATGGAAAGTGTCAAAAAAGAGTTAGTGACTATAAATGCTACTACGACTACTATTTCTACAATTACTAGTATTTATCATGTCCATATATTCTGGTTAAGCCTTATACTCATGTAATTATTATCCATTCTGGGTTTTAGCAGTGATCACAAATGGGGGAAATATCTATCGAATTTTCTCCCTCTTTTCTCACTAGCAACACACTTAACTTTTAAGCAAGAGTTATAAAATAGTATTAACTTTGGATTCCTGTCTTTCAGAAATGTATGCTTTTATATGTTTACTATATCCTTTTCTGAGGGTTCAGGTTGTAGTTCATTGGAATAATTTTAACACTGAATTCAGTGATATATATTGTACAATACATTTCACCATCCCTCTCCTCTAATTCTGAAAGACTTGTTTGTGGGCCTCATTCTATTTCTTCAAAATTAGTTTTTTGTTTTTTTTTTAAGATATTTAAGTCCTATTAAAATAAGCCATGAGGAAGCCCTACCCCACCCCAATGCTGTAGAAATAAATGAAAAATGTCTACATTCTAGAGATAATATACTTATAAACATCATACTTTAAATAATCATTCTATGAAATAAGAAACTTACATTGAGTTTTTATCCTTTTAATTAATATTGAAATTAATGCATGCCAAAATTCTTGAATCCAGTCTCAGCATATCTTCATCCATCCATGACTATGATACTCTGTAAGGATAACCTTAACCATTGTGTGAGGTCAACCTCACACTCACAACTGCCATATCACTAATTCTAATATTTTCCAACATACTGCATGAAATGTACATTTGCCTGGAAAATAATTACAATTTATTGCATACTATTTGATCCAAAGCCATGCTGTACAACAAGCTCTTTATTTATAAGTTGCTTGAAAAAGAAATCTGCACTAGAGAAAGTTAAATGTTAAAATCACAACTATAAAAATGAATTAATTTACAAATAAACATTATCTGTTAGACTAAATTATGTATTTTAGACAATTTAACATACACAATTGATATTTAATAATGTTATGAGATTTGTTATTTTGTACCTAATATTCCAGCTGGAAACTGTGGAAACAAGAAAATTCAAGGTCCCACAGTCAATTATTTAGATATGATACGAACGTGAATGTCATTCTTCCTTTAATCGAGGGCAAAGAGAAATCTTAAGAAAGCAGGGCATCCATTTTTCTGCCCTGAGGTAGATCTACAAGTACTAAAGTGATGCACTGTCCTGATTCTGAAGATGACACTGTTGACCGATTATAAGTGAGTCAGATTATTGCAGTATTTTTCCATTTGCAGTGAGATTTTTTTTCCTATTTTACCTCTTTGTATCAGACAATGATTTACTAGATCAGATTGAAGGTCCCCAAATGCACTGAAATCAGTTAACCCCCTCAACAGAAAAGAAACATAAAATCACACCCCAAATCACATTAGAACAGTGATCTGACAAAGTACCCACATACACGGAGTCCAAGTTATAGTATTCACTTATTTCCTGTAGAAAACAACATTCTCAGTGGGACAGTGAAGCATGTTCTACAATGAAGGATTCACTGTCAATAAATAACACTATTTCTTTTCCAAGTTTAGAAACAGTAAGAAATATAGGTGTCAGAGACAAAAATGGCAAGCATGTTTAGTGGAAACAAAGGGCTTACTAATGCTTCACCCTCCATTCACACTCCCAGTGCCTAGCATAATGTAAGGCAACCAAGGCTGGGTGTGGTGGCTCACATCTGTAATCCTCGCATTTTGGGAGGCTGAGGCAGGAAGATCACTTGCATCCAGGAGTGCGAGACCAGCTGGTCAACATAGTGAGGCCCCCATCTCTACAAAAAATAAAATATTAATTAGCCGGGCATGGTGGCACATGCTTATAGTCCCAGATACTTGGGAGGCTGAGGTGGAAGGATCATTGAGCCCAAGGGGGCAAGGCTGCAGTGAGCTGTAATCATGCTACTGCACTCAGCCTGAGTGACAGAGCAAGACCTTGTCTCCAAAAAAAAAAGGCATTTTATCTCAAGGCAGAGTACTGACCATAGTACATTCTCAATAGGCAGATGAATGCAAAGTTGACTAGTAGTGACCACACTTCTGGTAATCATTGTATTAATATTATATCTATCTGCCTATGGATCTCAGCATCACAGTTCCTTCTGTTAACTCATCAGTCAAAAATATTACTTCCCCCTTTCTGGGATGCAGTAGGAGAAGGATTTGCAAGAGGCTGCAACTGTTTATCTCATACACACCCATCCTAAGGAAAAAAAAAAGGGAGGGGCTTCCTCTTCTTTCCTTTAGAAACATGGGGAGTGGAGCATAAATGTTCCTACCTTCAACATTAAATGTAAAATATCATCCTCTTTCTATAGGTTCTGTACTAAAATGATTGCTTAATTTATATTTTTTCCTTTATTATCTATGTTCATTTCAATATCTCTTTCATAACTCAACCTCAGAGGGGTGATACATAGGAATCCCAGCAAACAACTGTCTCATGGCATAATTAGTAAGTAGTCTACCCTTCATTGATATGAACTTAAAATTCATGTGGCTTAAAGAAGTAATTTTATCTAACAGGATAATAATTATAAAATCATATATTAAAGACATATCTATAAAACTGAAGGATTTATTCTTGTAAGATTAGCTTTAGCTGACCTGAAAAAAATCTCCTTAAATCAAATATGGCCTTTCCTATATATTTGCCCATAAAATTTTCTGGTAAATTGTGGCTATTTTAAATTGCACCATATGAATCAAAAATTTTAACACTGAGAATTACAAGTATTGAAGTCTTATATTTTTATACATTTTCCATCAAAGAAGTTTACAATTCATACATTTTTATTTTAAAAAGTTTAAATCTATTTCAAACTGAAATTTAGTAAACTGAATCTAAATAACTTGATTTTATTACTAATCCTGGGAGACAGAGGAGTAAGGGAAAAAAATGTTTAATTCTTTTCTTGTTCCCTTTCTGTCACAAATTTACACTTAGATTATCAATCATATCATCCAATTGACTAGATGTTTCTCCATAAACCATCCAAGACTGACAGAAATCCTCTAGTTGTGGAGTGAATGAATTATTTGTTCAGGCATGATTCCTCTGCTATCTCAATTTCTGAAATACAGAAAAAGGATAAGTGCTATTAAATAACTATTAACTATACTTGTTCTATATTCCTTTATAGGTACCTAATTTAATCTGACACACTAAGGAAGGATTAGGAAAATAGAAGTATTCTATGGTTCATTAATTCTTTGCAAATATAATAGATTTTATAAAAGAAGTATATCTTACATAATTTAAAGGTTTTTGTCAAATCTTTGGAACTATAAAATTATTTGACTCAGTTTTTGGAAAATATTTTCCACATAGACTAAGAGGCTAAACTAGTTTCTATTGTCAAACCAATGAGAGAAGTCAGATTCAACATTTTCAATAAAAATGAAAACCTTTTTCCTATGATAATGTCTATATTTTCCATCTCTTCTGGAGTCAATTTTATAATGTATTCCAATAGATGATACTTTATGAATATTTACACAACATTTTAAGTGCATCAATTTTTTTAATCTTAATTTTGAATTGCAACCATTGGCATTATAGAATGATCTTTTTTCTTGTTTCTTTGCCTGTATTTACAGGAAGGGGGCAAACTGTAACTTTGCTGACAAATGTATCCTTCCCTAGGAAACTTTTGTTGTATTGAACTGAAATTTTCAGGGATATGAAACACAAACTCTGCAAGGGTGTCACTAGAACAGTGATCTGATAAAGTACTCACATATATGGATTCTCTGTTATGGTATTCACTTACTTGGTGTAGATTCCTACTTCTACTCTTTGGTACCTGGAATGATGTATTTTACTGGTTAATAGCACAGAATCATATATGGCTGCTATTTCAAACTATACGCCTAAACTGGATACTTCTCTATACCCTTCAGGGGTCATTCCAATACTTTATCCATTCTGAAGCTCCAAGGTAATGTGGAAATGGTCACGTGCTCCTTGTTAGACCTTTATTGCAAAGTGGGTCACTTGATCTGAAGAAGTGTCATGTGGGGACTCAAAATGTTAAAGCATTCTGAATATCTCAGCCTTCAGACAGTGGTGCTGGTTGAGGCACTGAAGGCAAGCAAACTAAACTGATGCCAGAAAACATGTCAATTGTACAAATGACAAATATCTGCTCCCTCTAACATAGGCGAAGTCTCAAAACCACAGAAGGCTGACTGGTGTTCTCAACTCACTACTGGTCTCTGCTGCTGACAGATCAAGCATTCAGCTACAGAAATAGGCTAAGTGAACCTTGTGACAGGAGACTGATGTTTTCAGGCCTAGGAAATGTGTCCACCCTGCAATCATAATCATTCAATTCACAGTCCTATAACACAGTCACTGGTATATGCAAGGACAAAGACTGGACAAATCATCATGTACAGCTGATTGTTCAGTACCACCTCTATCTTGAATGTCTGTCATGGGCATTGTTGTGGATGCAAAAATCTTGAAAGTTTGAGCCCATTACCATAAGCCAATCTTTCATAAGCTATCTCTCTCAAATCTCCCAATCTTTTTCATTCTAAGCTCATAACTGACTAGACAAGCTATTTGTCGTAGTCAAGGATTCCACATATATTTTTTTATCTCATGCCAATTCTCTCTCCAACCCAAAACCAAGTGTATTCCTTACAGATACGCCCATATCTGAGCTAACTCATCCATAAGCCACAGCCAGGTATTTTCCACCTATGTCCTCTGTTTTTAAGAGCCTACTACAAGGTCACAAACATTGGACCCCATCATGCTGCAATGATGATGCTACAAGTCATCATTGTAGCGGGTCCCTAAATCTTAATATGATATATCTTACTTCCTGGACCACATGTATTTTAACACAACACCTAAAGTACTTTCTGCTTCCTGATCCCCAGATAGTATTAACATGATGTTATCAAATACAGCGAATGAAAATAATGTTCTGTGGAATGTCTAAATCAGTATGATGCAATAGAAATACAATGGGAACACATAAATAATTTAAAATTTTTCAGCAGTCACATTTTAAAAAGCAGAACATGTGAAATAAATTTGATAATATTTGTTACTTAACCCAACATATTAAAAAATATTCTCATGTCAAAACGTAACCACTATAAAAATATTAATTAGATACTTTATATCATTTTTAGTAGTAACACTTCAAAATCTGGTATTTATTTTATACAAATAGCTCATCTGAATTTTCACTAGCCACGTTTCAAGTGCTCCATGTGAACATGTGAACTTCCACTTTTGGCCAAAATGGAGTAACAAGGACCAGAATTACCCTCCTGCTAACTGCCGAACAAAATACATGGAATAATGGTTTTCAGGACCCTGACTACTGGAGAATAAAGGACAGGAATCTCTTCGAGAAGAGAAACAAATGAAGTTAGCCCTATGATTGCCCCAGCATACTGCCTTGAAAGAGCTTCCAAGACACGTACAAGGAAGGGAAACACAAGCAGAGTTCATCAGACTCATTGATTTCAAGAGAAGGCCTAGGAGACTGAGGTGGTCACAGTGCTCAGGAAAGAGTACCAAAGAGGAGAATGCTGCACAGAGTGAGAACCATGGGGACTTTCAAAGGGTACCCATGGTTTGACTATTCAGCTGAGTACTGATCAGCACATGTGTGTAAGAAAACTGGATGAGTCAGGCAAATCACATGAGAAGACTGGAAAAAATACACACTTACACAGATCCAGGAATAGTGTTTATTTACGCCAGCCAGTTTGAGAAACCAAGTGTCTTGCTTCAGTAGTGGTAATAATTAGATCTAGAATAAACATTGCTGTGGTTAAGCCTAAAAAAAAATCCAGAAAGCAAGACCCCAAAGGATAAACTATTTCCAAATGATTTCCTTTGTATTTCCAAAAGATTGAAGTATTTCCTAGCTGAACTCCAGCACAAAACAAGTTTATAGGACTGAGAAAATATCTGGCTAACAGATGGATACAACTCATAATGTCTGGCCTCTAGCAAAAATTATGAGGCTTGCAAATAAGCAATATGCCTTATAAAGAGGAGAAAATCAATACACTGACACTAACCAAGAAGAGAAAAATGGAGCAAATTAAAAATCAATGATTTCTCTTACACACATCAGAGAACAAGGTCACAAAGCAAACGACCACTTTGAAATTTGGAGAGACAGGTGCATCCAAAGACATCATATTATATAATCCACTAAGACATATATTATAGAATAAATCTCAGAAGATAAAGAAATACAGGTCAAAATTAAAATTATGAAGATCTAATATAATTAAGTCATCTGTTTGTATAATTTATAAATATGAGAAGATTAATAAATGTGTCATCTTTATTAATTTTTAAATAAACATAATATTTAAGTATATTAAAATATTTAGAAGGTAAGGAGTATGATAAAAAGATACGGTATCTCTTTAGTAGACGTGTATGTGTATATAGAACTCTGTTAGTTGCGTTTGGAGATTACTTCAACAAAAACTGAAAATAAAAATCAAAAATAGCTCCATTAGTTTTTTCACACATCATGAGCAAATAGTAGTTTTATATTTAATGAAAGACAAAGATATGGGTAACTATATACAAAGCAGTCTAGTAGTTAGCATAAATTTTATGTTTCATTAATAAAAATTAGAAAATATTAAATATTTTCTGAGGTAACTGAAGGTGATTGATACATTTGTATTGACATTTTCTCATATAATTATTAAAATACATCTTGGCCACCTTATAGCACACACTGACTTCACAAGAAATTATACAAAATTTTTTCTTCTCTGTATTGTGTCGAATGTGCTGTCAAAAATTTCAGTATTCCAAAATCATTCTATTTATATTTGAATGAGGCAACATCACTAGTCCATAACATTTTTTAGGAATTAATATTAAGAATAGGCAAGTATTCATTATATTTAGTTTTATGTAAAGTGTCATTTTTAGCATTCTTATCATTATTCTATTTGCTTTGCTCCAAAGCTAGATATTTTTTAAAATAGTCAAGGGATCAAAGAGACAAAATTGCTGATTGAAATTTTCTGTTACTTCTATTGCCCCACTCTACCCTGTACCTGAATTCAGATATAGTCTAATGTGCTAATACCTTATTTTTAAAGCCGTGTTTTACACTTAACAGAAATATATATCAGAGGGAAAAATAGGTTTTTAAAAGCATTTCCATAGTTTGATGTTTTTTAGATTTTGAGGCCTTGGAGCAATGTCAATTATTAGGATGTAGGATATATGAGAAATATACTTACCTGCTGTAAAATGGGAGAAAATTCCTATAAACTCAACCACTTTTCAGATAATTTTAAGATCAATTTTAAAAACAAATACACATAGAAGTTCTAGATCTGAAAATTTGAAAGTCTATGTCTACAGCCAATTAAGACAGGTTGAGAGATACAGAAATGTATAAATGTATCTTTGAAATTCTTTCAAGATAGAAATAATAGGAATAATTCACTTGAGAATTGTCTTAAATTAGGGAAAATCAGAAGTTAAGATAAAGGAGAAAATACTTTCCATTTCTAAGTTCAAACATTGCTTCCTAATATATGCAAATTTAAATGCAAATTATTAGAATAGTAAGTACTCAAATGCTGCTATACATTGTGAAGGAGATCACTGTTTTCTCAGCTTTGTAAATTATATGTAAAAAGGTAACTGAAAATGCAATGTTGCACTAAATATTTCTGAGGCTATTTTAAGTATAAAGAGTCTTTACAACTTTTTCATTGTTGAAGATGAGTTTAGTAACAACCTCGACAACATTAAAAAATATTTATAGCTGGTTTTAGACCCATGTTTTAAGATGAACATTTTAGAGCCGATTCAGTTTAATATATTTTCACTAAACATTTATTTTCAAAAAAGGTGTATTTTGAATGAGAAAATGAAACATCAGCTTTTCTTCTCCTAATTGATTCTCTAACTGATAGCTCTGCTTAGTTGAATAGATATCGCCCAGGAATATAAAGCGATACAATTTGCCTCCAGGAACACATTCTCGACCTCTTGACCCCAGATGATTCTCTGAAATGGCATCTTGTGATAGTGAAGAATAAATTGCTTTTATTTGTATGTGTTTTTCTTCCCACAACATCCATTGGGTTGTCAGAGTTGAGTTGCCTGTGTTCCTACAACCTTATTACTTAAGAGTACTAAAATGACAGAATACACCTTCCCAGATCTCATAAAGAAAGCTTGCTTACTTGCCTGTTTTTAATAGTAAAGTCACTAGAAAATAACATATGCTGTCAGCCACAATCCAAGCTAAACACAAGATTTTGTAGGATTTTCCTCCTTGGCTATACGAGCTCTTTTTTGGTGCCATATGAATTTTAAATTGTGTTTTCTAATTCTATGAAGAATGTCATTGGTAGTTTCATGAGAATAGCGTTAAATCTATAAATTGTTTGGGGCAGTATGACCATTTTAATGACATTGATTCTTCAGATACAGGAGCATGGAATGTTTTTCCATTTGTTTGTGTCATCTCTGACTTCCCTTAGCAGTGTTTTATAATTTTGATTGTAGAGATCTTTATCTTCCCCGGTTAGCTTTATTCCTATGTATTTTATTCCTCTTATGGAAATTGTGAATGGCGCTGTATTCCTGATATTACTCTCAACTTGGATGGAGTTGTTGGTGTATAGGCTGCTGTTCATTTTTGTGTATTGATTTTATATACTGAAACTTTGCTGAAGATTTTTATAACATCAAGAGGCTTTTGAGCAGAGGGCATGGGGTTTTGTAGATATAGAATCATGTCATCTGCAAACAAGGATAGTTTGACCTCCTCTCTTCCCATATGGATGCTTTTTATTTCTTTCTCTTGCATGAGTGCTCTCGCCAGCATTTCCAATACTATGTAAAATGTAAAAAGGTGAGGAAAGACATTCCTGTCTTATTCTGGTTTTCAGGGGAATTGTTTCCAGCTTTTGCCTATTCAGTACGATGTTAGCTGTGTGTCATAGATGGCTTTCATTATTTTCAAGTATGTTCCTTCAATGCTTACTTTATTGAGGGTTTTTTAACATGAGGTGATGTGCAATTTTATCAAAAGCTTTTTCTGCATGTATTGAGATAATCATGTGGTTTTTATTTTTAAATCTGTTTATGTGGTGAATCACATTGATGATTTGTGTATGTTAAATCAATCTTGCATACCAGGGATAAAGCCTACTTGATTGTGATGGATAAGCTTTTTGGTGTGCTGCTGGATATGGTTTGCTAGTATTTTTTTGAGGATTTTTGCATCTGTATTCATCAAGGATATTAGCCAAAAGGTATTTTGCTGCTGTTGTGTCTTTGCCAGGTTTTGGTATCAGGATGATACTGGCCTTATAGAATACATTGGGGAGGAGTCCCTTCTCCTAAATTTTTTGGGATAATATCAGTAAGAATGGTGCCATCTCTTATACATCTGGTAGAATTTGGCTGTAAGTCTGTCTGGTCCTGGGCCTTTTTTGGTTAGTAGGCTTTTTATTACTGATTCTATTACAGAATTCATTATTCATTCAGGGATTCAATTAATTTTTGGTCTAGACTTAGGAAGACTTCTTTAAAATTTAGACTTATTAAAAATTAATTTTTGTGAATAACAAACTTGTGGACTAATTGATCTTTTGCATTTTTTGGTTTTAATTTCCTTTAGTTCAGCTCTGATTCTAGTTATTTCTTGTCTTCTACTAGCATTCAAGGTGGTTTGCTCTTCCTTCTTTAGTTCCTGTAGTTGTGATATTAGCTTATTCATTTGAGATCTTTCTAACTTTTTGATATGGGTGTTTAGTGCTCCAAAAGTCCTTCTTAATACTGCCTTAGCTGTGTCCCAGAGATTCTGGTATGTTGTATCTTTGTTCTCACTAATTTCAAAGAACTTATTGATTTCTGCCTTAATTTCATTACTTACCCCAAAATCATTCACGAGCAGTTTGTTTAATTCTCATGTAATTCTATGATTTTGAGTGATTTTTTTAGCATTGATTTCTATTTTTATTTAGCTGTGGTCTGAGAGTGTGTTTGGTATAATTTTGGATTTTTGAATATTCTGAGGATTACTTTATGTCCAACCATGTGGTTAATTTTAGATAATGTACTATGTTCAGATAAGAAGTATATTCTGTTGTTTTGGGGTGGAGAGTTCTGCAGATGTCTATTAGGTCCCTTTATTCAAGTGCTGAGTTCAGGTCCTGAATATCTTTGTTAACGTCCTGCCTTGATTATCTAACACCAACAGGATGTTGAAGACTCCCACTACTACTGTGTGTGAATCTAAGTCTGTTTGTAGGTTTCCAAGAACTGCTTTATGAATCTGGGTTCTCCTGTGTTGATGCATATATATTTAGGATAGTTAGGTCTTCTTGTTGAATTGTACCCTTTACCATTACATAGTGCCCCTCCTGATCTTTTTCATGTTTGTTGGCTTAAAATCTGTTTTGTCTGAAATTAGAATAGCAACCCCTGCTTATTCTGTTTTCCATTTGCTTGTTAGATTTTTATCCAACTCTTTATTTTCAGCCTATGGATGTCATTGCATGTGGAATGGGTCTCTTGAAGACAGCATACCAATGGGCCTTGCTTCTTTATCCAGATTGCCACTCTCTGCCTTTTAATTGGGGCATTTAGCCCATTTACATTCAAGGTTAGTATTGATGTATGTAATTTTGATCCTGTCATCTTGTTATTAGCTCTTTATTATGCAGACTTGTGTGGTTGCTTTATAGTGTAACTCATCTGTGTACTCAAGTATGTTTTGTAGGGGCTGGTAGTGGTCTTTCCTTTCCATAATTAGCACTCCTTTTAGCACCTCTTGTAAGGCAGGTCTGGTAGTAACCAATCCTCTCAGCATTTGCTTGCCTAAAAGGATCTTATTTCTACTTCACTTATGAAGCTTAGTTTGGCTGAATATGAAATTCTTGGTTGGAATTCTTTTATTTAAAGATGTTGAATATAGGCCCCCAATCTCTTCTGACTTGTAGGGTTTCTGCTGAAAGGCGTGTTGTTAGCCTGATGGGGTTCCCTTTGTAGGTAACCTGCCCTTCCCTCTAGCTCCCTTTAACATGTTTTCTTTCATTTCAACCTTGGAGAATCTGATGACTACGTGTCTTGGGGATGGTCTTCTTGTGTAATATCTTACAGGAATTCTCTGAATTTCCTGAATTTTAATATTGGCTTCCCTAGAGAGGTTGAGGAAGTTTTCATGGATGATATTCTGAAATGTTATCCAAGTTGCTTGCTTTCTCCCCATCTCTTTCAGGGACACCAATGATTTGTAGCTTTGGCCTCCTTACATAATTCCATATTTCTCAGAGGTTTTGTTTATTCTTGTTTATTCATTTTTCTTTATATTTGTCTGACTTATTTCAGAAAGCCAGTCTTTGACCTCTGAAATTCTTTCCTCAGCTTGGTCTTGGTCTATTCCGCCATTAGTATTTGCAGTTGCATTAGGAAATTATTACAATGTGTTTTTCAGCTCTATCAGATCAATTTTTTTAATAAGTTATTTCATCTATTGGCTCCTGTATCATTTTATTGTAATCCTTAGATTCCTTGGATTTGGTATCAACTTTCTCTTGAATCTCAATGATCTTTGTTTCTATCCATATTCTAAATTGTATTTCTGTCATTTCAACCATTTAAAGCCAGTTAAGAATCTTTGTTGGGAAACTAGTGTGGATGTTTGGAGAAAAGAGGCCTCTCTGGCTGTTTGAGTTGCTAGAGTTCTTGCACTGGTTCTTTCTCATCTGTGTGGGTTGTTGTTCCTTTAACTGAGGTGTAATTTGAGTATAGTCAGTAGACTCCTTTTCTGGATGTTTTCAGAGGGTCAAGGTTTTGTTCAGGGTCTTTGTTTGTAAATTATTGTCCTTTGTTTCACAGGGGGTATATTAGCAAACTATTAATATTTTTATTGAAATTTTTGCCTGTGACCCAGAAGGTGATACTTAAGTGAAATGGCCAGTAGGTAGGTTCTTGCTCAGCCACCTGACTCCTCTGTATTTCCTCACAGTTGCAGCCATGCTCTTTCTCAGTGCTTTTAAAGTACTGGCTGCAGATATCAGCTTGGCACTCCCAGGCTGCACACTGCAGCTCTGCGGCAACCTCAGGCTTTATGTTCCCTCCCCACCTTGGAGACAGCAGAGGAGGCAACCTTAGCAGTGGTTATTGCAGAAGGCCTTTTTCACTTGTCACTTGGGGCTCTACCCCAGAACCACTATCAATCAGTATGATTGGCCTGGGGCAGTGCGGCTGCCCTATGGGCCCAAGCTGGTGGACTCTGTCTGGTAATGAGCGAGGGCTGTATGGGTCTCATGAGAGAAGCACTTTTCTTAGGACTTCACACAACTTCTTAGGGTAACTGCAGCTTGTTGGAGGTGTGGGCAAAGGACTCAGTCTGTTTCTTCCCCAATCCAGGGCAGTGAAAGCAGTACCACTACAACTTCAGTGGGAGAGGCGCTTTTGCCTATAGGAGCTCCATCTCAGAGAAATACAGAGTTGCCACTACTGGAGTTTTCAGCCAGGGGGGTGGGTTGGCTGTACTGCTGGCCTGAGCTAGGAGTTCCACTTGTTGAGATGTGGAAGGTGAAGATCTCACAGGAAGGAGAGACTGAGTCCCTCTCTGTATGGTGACTGTGGTGTGCTGGAAGTGAAGGTGAAGCCCTCAAGCTCTTCATTTCTTTCCCAGACTGAGGGCAGCAGGAGCAGAACCACTACTGTGGCAGTGGCAGAGGGTCTGTTGGTTGCCTCTGGGAGTCTCTCCCCATGGAAACTCAGAGCTCCTGCTAGTGGGTGTGCTCAACCATGAGTGGAATAGCTGATCTGAGGTCCTGAGCTGGAGGACTTGCCTGTTCAAGAGTGGCAAGTGGGGTCTCACAGGGAAGAGAGACTGGATTGCTTTCCATATGGTGGTTGCAGTGTGCTGGAGGTGCCAGCATAGCAACTAGGCCCTTTATTCCTTTATTCCCTAGCCTGAGGGTGGTTAGGTTCATACCACTTAAGCTGCAATGGTGGAGGGATTGTGGGTTGTCTCTGGGACTTCCTCCTCAAAGAACTGCATAGCCACCTTCAACTGAAGTGTTCAGGTCGGGGCAGGGTAGTTGTGCTGGAGTTTCAGGTCAGGAAGCCCTGCCCAGTAAGAAGAACAGAAGTGGGGACACATGTGGAATGTGCTTTGGCCACCTTTTTTCCCCTTTTCCACAGGGCAGCTGTGTTGTGCTGGGAATCTGTACCAGTCCCTAGTCATTCCACATCCTTGAGAACCCAAAGACAAAATTGGCAAAGGCTGTAACAAACCCAAAGTGGTGGCTTGCCCCTCCCTGTGGGAGCTCTATCCTAGGGAAGTGCAGAGTTGCTACTGGCCTGACAGCCCCAGTGAGTTGGGGCTGGAGTCTCAGGTTGGGACTCCACCCAGTGAAAAGAAGTGGGATTGGGGACCCATGTAAAAAGCAGTCTGGCTACTTTTCTGTGGGACAGCTGTGTTGTGTTGTGTATCTCTGCATGTCCCTAGTCACTGTGCACCATCTGGAGCCTGAAGACAGTAGCAAGGAGGGCTGAGAGACAGTCAAAATGGTGGCTTGCCTGTCCCTGTGAGAACTCAATCCCAGGAAAGTGCAGACCTGCTACCTCTCTGAGAGCCCAAGAGGGAGGTGGCTGGAGTCCTAGACCAGTGCGTCTTATCCTCCAAGGTGCAGTAGAGGTGAAGCCTGCAGTCCATCACCATTCAGCCCCTGGATTCAGTCCCTTTCCTGGGGGCACATAAGGGAGCCTGACCTACCCCCCATTGCCAGAGCTGCAGCCACTAGTGCCAAATGTCTGAAAATCCAAGGCTCCTGGAACTCCATGTGTGCTTGAGTAATAGCTCTTCCCAAGCTCCACATAACTCTGTGTGACAATCTGAAGGCCTTGGTGGGTTGAACTCATGAGGGGATCTTCTGAGCCCAGGGTTGCAAAAGTCCATGGAATAAGTATGGGTCCTGGCCAGGTGCAGTGGCTCACATCTGTAATCCTAGCACTTTGGGAGGTGGAGGCAGGCAGATCACAAGGTCAGGAGATCAAGACCATCCTGGCTAACACGGTGAAACCTCGTCTCTACTAAAAATACAAAAAATTAGCCAGGTGTGGTGGCAGGCACCTGTAGTCCCAGCTACTTGGGAGGCTGAGGCAGGAGAATGACATGAATGTAGGAGGCAAAAAAAAAAAAAGAAGTATGGGTCCCTGGGTAATCTCACTCACTATTTCTACATGGTAAGGAAGCCATCTCTGGTCCAATGTGCCTCCTGGATGGGTAGGTTTCCTGTCCTGTTTACCTCCATTCTCTGTGGGTGGAGTTGTTTCCTTGATTAATCCCAATGTGTCCACCTGGATGTTTCAGTCAATCTAGTATTTGCTCACCACTTTTTCTCACTGTGAAATCAGCACACACTAGTTGCTTCTAGTCAGCCATACTGAGAAGCAACCCAAGTTCTTCCACTTATTAAGTAAGTCATTTTATTTTTCTGGCTTTCAGTTTACATATTGATAAAAGCTATTTATTTAAATGTTGTTGAAAGAATATACTAAGAATATTTAAGAGGTCTAGCATATTTTTCTTCCTTTTTCTTAACTGTTAGGTATTATTAAAGAAATAACTGAAGTTGTTTAAACAACAAAGAATGAAATGTGTATAACTAGACAGTCAACATTAATAAGCCACCTCAAAAATTCCTCAACATATTCTTTTTAGCTGTCTTTAAATCCCCATCTGTTAGCAGTGGTGAATCCATATGGGTCTGCAGCAAACGTGATTCTGGCCTCCTAGGAGGAAAGAATTCAGCCACGAGGCATAATGTAGAGGAGAGACTGAGGCAAGTTTCAGAGCAGGAGCAAAAAGTTGATTCAAAAGTTTTAGTACAGGAATAAAAGAAGGTACACTTGGAAGAGGTCCAAGCCAATGACTTGAAAGATTCAAGTGCACCATTTAGCCCTTGGCTTGACATTTTATACTGGCAGGGTTCCAGGGTTTTCCTTTTTCATCCCTTGATTTTTTCCCTGGGTTGGACTGTCCACATGTGCAGTGTCCTGCTAGCACGTAGAAGGGGCTACATGTACAGTGTGTTTACTGAAGTTGTTTGCATGCTCACTTGAGGTGTTTTCCCTTACTACTCAAGTGTTCCTAGAGGAAGGTACTATACCAGTTAAACTGTCATTTTGCCTCTGAGTGCACATGCTTAAGCCCACTTGCCCAACTCCTGAGATCTTATTGGGAAGCTGCTCATCACCAACTTCAGGTGTTTGCTATCCATTGGGAGACTGCCGTTCCCCAGTCCCAGCTGCAACAAATTATTATTTTGGAGACACAGTTTAGCAAACTCATGAACATCATCTGATGGTCACCTGACATTCCTGGGGGGCACTCTCCTGCCCTGCACATGTCTGCCTAGCTGCTGACTCGAACACATCTACTATGTTACACTTATAGTCCTTACATTTTCTCTCCCCACAAGAAGTTGCCTGAAATTCATCTAAAATAATTATTTATATTTCCTGAGAGTAATGCAATATGAAACAACTCTACATCAATATATTCCTATTGAGTGCTGCATGTCTGTTATGATTTTTCCTGAATTGGAACCAAAGGGACAAATGTAGCACCAATGAAGAAAAGAAAAATAAACACAGTAACGAAGTCAGTTCATGAATTGACAGTCTTGTCAGGTAAACTTGCATCTGTCATGAAAAATGACTAGAGTTTTATTTGACATCTAAATGGAAAGAATATCTCTCTCATGTATATATATTATAGTTCTGATATATATATATTTCTGAGATATATATAGATATAGATATATATCAGAAATTTTTAGAAGTCTATTCTTTAAATCTTTTCAACAAGCTTAAAACAAGTATTATTGTTATAGAACAGAACTGGGGTGCACTTGCCTGGTGTGGTAAGACCAGATATCCACATCAATGTTTGCAGCAGTAGTAAGGATTTATTTTCAGGGTGCAAGCAAAGAGAATCAGATTGCTAATGCTTAAATCCCAACCTCTCTTATAGGTAAGGACTTTTAAAAGCAGAGGTAAATTTTATGAAAGCAGAAGTGATAGGCAAATTGTAAATAAATTTGCATGGAGATTATACATTGATTTTGGTATACATGGGCAGGATCTCTTGAAGCAGGGGGTTACAGATCAGACGAAGACTCAAAGACTTTTTGATTCTCAATTGGTTAAGGAAAAAATAAGGTTGTTTAAAAAGTTAGTGTCAACAGAAAATAATATTAGCTCTGGCTGGTGGATATGACTTTCTCCAGGCCCCTCAGGAAGAACTTTAAAACAAAGAAAAGTGATCAAAGACTAGTCTTTAGGTCTCCCTTCACCTGAGGTCTACATGTCAGGGGATCCACTTGGTGGCATTCTGTGTTTGTAAAAAACTCAGGGAACAGAATAGAGAGCCCAAAAATAAGACCACACACCTATGACCACCTGATTTTTCAATAAAGCTGAAAACACAAGCAATGGATAAAAGATTCCCAATTCAAAGAATGGTGCTGGGATAACTGGCTAGTCACATGCAGAAGACTGAAGCTGGGCCCCTTCCTTATACTATATACAAAAATTAACTCAAGATGGATTAAAGACTTAAATATAAAACCCAAAACTATAAATATCCCAGAAGACAACCTAGCCAATACCATTCTGGACCTAGGAACGGGCAAAGACTTCATGACAAAGACACCAAAAGTAATCACAACAAAAACAAAAATTGATAAGTGGGATCTAGTTTAACTTCAGAGTTTCTGTACAGCAAAAGAAACTAGGAACAGAGTGAACAGACAATCTACATAATCAGATAAAATATTTGCAATCTATGCATATGTCAAAGGTCTAATATCAAGCATCTATAAGAGACTTAAACAAATATACAAGAGAAAACCAAACAACCCCATCAAAAAGTGGGCAAAGGACTTGAACACTTTTATTTAAAAGAAGACATACATGTGATCAACCAGCACATGAAGAAAAGCTCAATATCACTGATCATTAGAGAAATGCAAATCAAAACCATAATGAAATATCATCTCACATCAGTCACAATGGCTATTATTAAAAAGTCAAAAAATAAGAGATGCTGGCAAGGTTGCAGAGAAAAGAGAACATTTATACACTGTTGGTGGGAGTGTAAATTACTTCAACCATTGTGGAAAGCAGTATGGTGATTCCTCGAAGAGCTAAAAGCAAGATTACCATTCAACCCAGCAATCTCACTACTGGGTATATACTCAGAGGAATATAAATAATTCTACCACAAAGACACATGCATACAAATGTTCATTCCAGCACTATCCACAATAACAAAAACATGGAATAAACCTAAACGTCCATCAATAATGGATCGGATAAAGAAAATATGGTAAATATACACCATTATGTGTCTATTTACACAAATGTGGTAAATGTGGTAAATACGCAGCCATCAAAAAAAAGAATGAGATCATGTTTTCAAGGGGAATATGGATGGAGCTGGAGGCTATGATTTTTCAGCAAACACAGCAACAGAAAACCAAACACCACATATTCTCACTTATAAGTGAGAGCTAAATGATGACAACTTATGAACACAATGAAGAAAACAACAGACACTGGGGTCTACTTGAGGAGGAGGGGAGAGGGGAAAGGGTTGGAGGAGGGAGAGAAGCAAAAAAGATAACTATTGGGTACTGGGCTTAATTCCTCGATGATGAAATAATCTGTACAACAAATCCCCATGACATCAGTTTACGTATTTAACAAACCTTCACATGTACCCCCCGAGCCTAAAATAAAAGTTAAAAAAAAACACCACAGTTATATTTTTAGTTTCTATAATGAACAAAACATTTCCTGATTCTAACTTCCTTGGCTATTGTTTTAAGCACTATTTTCTTATTGCTCATCAAGTTGCTCACAGGGCTAGCTAGGTAGTTGGAATTTCCCTTAAAGAAACTCAAGATTTGTGTTTATTTTCATGATAGGCTGAGAGAGGTGCCCGGCAGGCCCCTAAGAGGGGTTCCTATTCTGCTCAATATATAGGTTTATTTTGCCCCCCAAAAAACTTCAAGTTATATTTTAGATTATACATTAAATTGATATCTAACTCACAAACACCATAAAACATAATTTGCCTTTCAGTTTGCTCCCAAGTTATAAATCTAAATTCACAGCATACATTTAGAATACTGGTAAATTGCTATTAAATGACTGTAGATACTTGCTTGTATATCCCATATAATTTTATTTACCAAATAAGGGTTTAAACTACTTTATATTTAGGGAAAATTTGAAAATTAGCAAAAGAGAGATCAATGGACTAGATATTAAAGAAAATTCTCCAAGAAGAGGAAAGTTGATGTCAGATGGATATTTGGTTCTATAAAAGGGAATAAAAAACAAGAGAGTATTCAAAATGTATGTGAATATATTTATTTTTTAAACATCCTCATTTTTTTACAACCTGCACTTGTACCCCTGAACTTAAAAGTTAAAAAACAAAAACAAAAAATATTCCCATGGAGGAAGATGAAGAAATACATACATACTCAACACTATCTTGTTTATAAGAAATCTACTAAAGAAATGAAGACACAGGTTAAAAATGAAGGAATAGAAAGAGATATGCCACATAAACCTAATTATAAGAAAGCTGGAATGGTTGTAACAGTATCAGAACAATGTACACTTCAGAACAGCAATATTACTAGGTATATAGAGAAATATAAAGGGTTTCTCATAAAGGGTCAATTTATCAGGAATAAACATTCTAAATGTATTAATATGCCACTGGTAAGTGCTTCAAGATATATGAGGCCAGAACTGAAAAAAATAAAAGGGAAGCAAATGATTCAAATGTTATAAGTAGCAGAATTCAATGCTACCCTTTCAGTAACTGACAGTACAAGCAAACATAAAATCTTCAAGGATGTATAAGGCTTGGACAAAACTGTCAACCACCTGAATCTGGTTCACCTTTGTGGAACACTCCACTAAATAACAGAATACACTTTGTTTTCAAATGTACATGGAAGAGTCATCACAATAGCTCATTGTAGAGGCCATAAAATGAGTCCCAAAATTAAAAATGAATTAAATCTGACAACAATGGAATTAAAGTAAAAACTATTAACAAATATAGAAAAGCTTTAAATATTTGGAAATTAAGTCACATAATTTTAAATAATACCATTGAGTCTAAGAAGAAATGACAAAAGAAAATCAGTGCCTTGAACTGAAAGATAATGAAAATACAACATGTCAACATTTGCTGAGTGAAGCTATAGCAGTACTCACAGCTTTACTGATGAATTCTATCAAATAGTTAAGAAATTAATATTACAAAAATGTCTCAGAAAATACTGGAGTAGAAAAAAAAACTTTCAATTTGTGATGCCAGCACTATCCTATAATCAAAAATATGCAAAGATATTACAAGAAAGCAAGTTACAGACAATAGTATTTTTTAGCAACAGATACTAGGAATGGAAAGTAGATCCTAGGAATAAAAAAAGAAACTTCTTCAACATGATAAAGGACATCTATGAAAAAAATTAATGATGAAAACCTGAATGTTTTCTCCTTAAAATCAGGAAAAAGTAAGGATACTCACTCTTAACACATATTCCACACTGCAATGAAAGTCCTAGCCAGTGCAATAAAGGCAATAACTACAGAAAGCTTCTACAACTAGTAAGTGATTTTTACAAGATTGAGATGCAAGGAGAGTAACCAAAAGTTAAATATATTGAAGTATGCTAGCAACAAATAGTTGCCAAATAAAATGAAAAACACAGTTAACAAAAGCATCCAAAATTTTAAAACTTACCAGAAGATTCCATAATGTTTACATATTAATTGTCCCTTATCTACAGATTCAGGGCAGTTCCAGTCAAATTATCCAAATGATCAGTGAAATGATTTAAATTTTCATATCAAAATGAAAGAATGTAAGCCTTCAGTTTGTCCTACATAACCCAAAGTCAATGATCTCCAGAACTGATATTCAAAGAGAGAAAATTTTAAATGCACAATAAAAAGGGTAGACAGAGAACAGCTTAACAGATGCCTCATTATCTTTTATCTAAAATCAAGGTAAGTTGTACAATCAGCAAATCATTTTTATACACATAGCCCTTGCCCTAGTGCAGAAGAATCAAAGATTAACAGAACACTGTCCCTATAAACAAGGAACTCACAGTCTAGTGGAAGAGTTGCTGATAGTCTAATGGAGGACTTTATTAAAGAGACATGACATGGAGAGATTTTCCCCCTATTTATTTATTGTTATAACATGAAGAGTAACTTAGAAGAAGCCAAATGTGTTTTATATCTGGTACTCATTGGTCATTTGTTGAAGGAGCTCTTCTTTCCTCCATAGCTTCCCCTTCCACACTGACAAAGAAAAACTTCTTCAAGTTATGCATATTAATCTCCTTTCACAAACTCTTTTGATGTGCATCTTCTGAAGTATGAGATTAACATATTTTCCTATAATATTAAAGGGACATTATAAAAGATAAGTGACTCCTCCCAACTATGATGGGACAAGATCAAGTTTCTTTCATTAGCTTTAACAAAACAGCACACACTCTACTACTTTGGATGTTAATTTTATAGCAAGTGCTATCTTAGCACATGAATATCTAAAATCTCCTCTTATACCAAGAAACTGTCTTAAATATTGCAACCTTCTTACACAAAGAAACTTTCTTCTGTTTATTCGCACCACAGTGCCCAGTGAATAAGGACATGGTAGTCATGCAATAAACACTTATTTTGTATATGGGTTAATAATATATGTAGAATTATTTTTAGGATTAATAATCTTTATTTCTTAGTGTATATTCTAAGTGGTGTCTCCTTACAAACCCTATGTTAATCTTCAGTCATTTTATTGGAAATATGTTACCTTTAGGGTAAATATCCTGATTGCAAAGCAACATTTTCAGCTTGCCATTTCTTACCCCAAAAGTAGCATTTCTGGCACCCAGCTTTCATCATGTGAGTATTTGACTATTCAGTTTAGGCTTGGTCTATCAGGCAGTACAGGGACAATAGATGCTATCTGGGAATGAAAATCAATAAACCTATATTCCAGCTTCAGTTGCTTACACCTTACTTTCCTATTTCATATAAAAAAAAAAAAAAAGGTAAGGTCATTGTCTCAACCAATCCACAAAACAAAGTGAGAATTTACAATAATATTTTCTTATGGCTTAGGTGTTCCGGGAAAGGTGCCATGTGAACAGTTGGTATGCTTTGTCATCGTTGATTTCCAGAGCATAATAAGTGATCAGTCATGTTTTGTTCTAATATATATAATGATAGACAAGATAGCATAGATATTTTGCCAATATAAGGGGTAAACAACACATTAAAGATGGTATGTTTCTAAAATTCCATCAGGCATTCCAGTTCCTGGTGTACATAGCAGCATTCATGGGCACTTTTACTATTTTATTTTATTTTATTTATTTTATTTTAGAGATGGGGTCTCACTATGTTGCACAGGCTGGAGTACAGTAGTGTGATCTCAATTTGCTGTAATCTCTGCCTCCTGGGCTCAAGCAATCCTCCTACTAAGTAGCTGCGACCATAAGGGCTTACCACCATGCCCAGCTAATTTTTTGTATTTTTGATAGAGACGAGGTTTCACCATGTTGTTCATGCTAGTCTTGAATTCCTGAGCTCAGAGATTCACCCACCTTGGCTTTCCAAAGTGCTGGGATGAACTACTGTGCCCAGCCTCGTGAGTTGTTTTAAAAAGAAACGTGGCTTACCTTACTATTTCCTTTACATGGCAAAGTTTTGCTACATAAAACTAACCTAAGAAAATGTAGCATATGTTGGTCCTAGGGCACCTATTTCCAGACTTTACTACACGTTGGAATAATCTGAAGATCTATAAAAATATTGATGCCTTCCTAGCACTCCCAGGTGTTCTAATTTAACTGGCATGAGGTGAAAGCTGAATATTTGGATTTTTAAAAAGTGGTCCATGTGATTCTACCATGCAGCCAACTTTCAAACTCACTATCCTAAGCAGCTGCCTAATCACATTTAAGTCTTTTTTCTCGATTACCCATTAGCTGCTGAAATTCATCAACTGAAATTCTGCTCCACCTAACCAAGATTTTAACTTTGTGAATACTTATTTTATTTAGAAATTGCAAACCATCTGTTTATGCATAACCTTCCTTGCTGTGATGTGTTAAGTCTTAACATTGGGCTCTAATTGGCCTTACAGAGCCACTAATTCCAGGTGAAGCTCATTATTTTCCCTGACCAAAGTAGCCTTTTCGATGTTTTATAAAATTCAAAGATTTGATCTCTAATTTTCACATTTACCCAAAATTATTTTGTTCAATGAAGGGTCATTCTTGTATGCACAATGTCAGAGAGACATCACCCCCACTGAGGATATCACCTGGTTCTGTTTCCAATAAGCTGTGCTTTACAAGGCATCAAAAGCAACTCCGTGTGTCCCATCTCCTCTGGGCACCAAAACTATCCTAATGAATTAATCTATTGTAAACCACTGTTTGAAAAACTCATGCCTGTGTCTTACTCAAGCTGAATGCTTTTCTTGGAATAACCTTTCGTATGCCTATAATCTGGTTTTTGGACTGTTGAGCACAGGTTCATGTTCCAGGGCTCAGCTGAGATATCACAGCCACCAATAAGGTCTGTTTTGAGTCCACTTTTCTAAGGGAGGATTGATCACTCTACCCTCTGGGCACTCACTGAGTAGCTAATGTGTCTATCATAGACCTTAAATCTCTCTCACACTATCAGTGGATGTTCTAACTCTCTTCAAGAAGCTATAAACCACTGAAAAGTGAGAAACGTATTTATGTCCCAAGTCTCAATCACTGTACTTGACACTGTAGGTACATGGTATGCACTGATCCAATGAATTAAATTTTTTTTTTAATGATAGAAGCATGAGGCTTGGAGTCAGATATGGGCAAAAATTCCAATTCTGCTTCTTCTAGTATATTTTTGAACAAACCATGTAAATTTTCTAAGCCTAAATGATCCCACATAAAATGTGACTTGTAAGCGATGACTTTTGGGATGCCATGAAGATTATATAAGATGATATCACATGCATCAATCATTCTCCCCCAAGCCTCATCTCTGGTAAACTAGCACCAGTGGAATTCAGGATCAATGTCATTTTTACTCTCTAAAGCCATTCCCCAGTTTATAACGTTACCAACACTATCTCACCACACTTTAACCAAACATTGTCTCTCAGATGTTTTAAATAACAACTTGACAACACTTTTCCTTATTCTGTGATGTTATCATATTAAGCGGTACTGAGCTCTTGTTTATAAATATTGGAAGCCAAAGTTTATTCTTGACAAAGTGCACACAATGCGAGAAGAAACAGGTATACCACTTAAACTATCCCATTGGATCATGAAGTTAATCCAATATCTGACTATTGTCTGGGAAATGTTGCTTATGAGAAGAATAGCAGACAACTACATGGCAATTTGGTGTTTGCATCTTCTGTCCTTACTTGCTGCCATCCTAAATTAAAATTTACAAAATTAATATTTTCTAGTGAGAAGAAGTACTTGTACTGGGAGAAAAATGAGCTCCTCTCTCTCTAACCTCATCTCCTACCACACTCCTCAATGAAAATAGTTATTAGAGACAGTTTAAACTTTAAATGGATTTGTGGCACTATTATCACATTGTCAATTGTTGATTTATTGTATCTGGCAATTGTCAATTTTGCAGATGACATTTAGGGAAAAGAGGAGACTGCAGTCTTAACTTTTTTTACTGAAGAGGAATGAGCAAACTCTGTTGTATTGCCTTACATTTGTTCTAAAGCATACTAAAAATATGCCCCCAAATTGATGTAATAAATATGCTTTTGATGATTTTATAGATATCCCATAGTTGGCAACAGAGCATTTAAAGGGCCCAATACATTTTTTAAATAGGTACTAATTTTGGAAAGCAATATTTATCTGATTTGTTTATCTGCCATGAAATACAATAGTACATGGTACAATTCTGCTGATATATGCACAAAATGACCAAATTCTAATCAGTTCAAAACCTTCTAATTTTATTAAGAAATTCTAACTCTGGAAAATAGAAAATGCCAAGCTTTTGGCTGGTTGTATTTAAAAAGTAGTGCCTTCAACTACAGATTACGTGTCTACATTTACTGCATTTATGATTTAGCTTCTACATCTCAACTAACATATTACTTTCTTTAAAGAAAAGCCTTTTCGGAGTATTCCTCCACACTAGGACTAGGTTAGATGATGCATTTCATGTATATATAGTCATAGAATCTGGTGCATAGTAAAAACTCAATAATCATTTATCAATCAATAAATCAATATTGGACTTATTCATAGAGAGATAATAATGGTGATATAAACACATTTTTTCAAACAAATAAAGGCAGAAATCATTCATTTTCAGTAGATATACAATAAAAGAAATGTTAAAGGAGGTCTAGCAAAAGATGACAATTTCGATTTACACAATGAAAAACACTGAAAAAGATTTTTTTAAAAGAGTAAGTATAAAACACATTTCTTCTCCTTTGAATTCTTTTTAAAAAGATAATTGTTTAAAGTCGCAAGTTCTAAAAATGCATTGTGGGTTCTATAAAATATGTGTGAATATAATGTATGCCAATAATAGCACAAGAGATAAAATAGAGAAAGTAAAAATACATTGTTATGATGTTCTTATACTACGTGAGAATTGTATAATATTTTGAAACAGACTATAAGTTAAAGAAATATATGATAAAAGATACAAAATAAAGAACTATAACTAATAAGCAATATTGATAAGATCCCATTATAAAAAATATATAATACAAACAAGGCAGAGAAAAAATAATTTAAAAAACATTAAAAACTAGCAAAATGACAGATTTAAATGCAAATCTGTAATTATATTAAATGCAAATGGTCTAAAATTGCCAGTTAAAAGCCATAGTTATCACGTTGGATTTAAAAGTATATACAACTCAGCATTTGCTTGTTTGTAAAGGATTTTATTTCTCCTTCACTTATGAAGCTTAGTTTGGCTGGATATGAAATTCTGGATTGAAAATTCTTTTCTTTAAGAATGTTGAATATTGGGCCCCACTCTCTTCTGGCCTGTAGGGTTTCTGCCCAGAGATCCGCTGTTAGTCTGATGGGCTTCCCTTTGTAGGTAACCCGACCTTTCTCTCTGAGTGCCCTTAGCATTTTTTCCTTTATTTCAACTTTGGTGAATCTGACAATTGTGTTCTTGGGGTTGCTCTTCTTGAGGAGTATCTTAGTGGTGGTCTCTGTATTTCCTGAATTTGAACGTTGGCCTGCCTTGCTAGGTTGGGGAAGTGCTCCTGGATAATATCCTAAAGAGTGTTTTCCAGCTTGGTTCCATTCTCCCCGTCACTTTCAGGTACACCAATCAAATGTAGATTTGGTCTTTTCACATAGTCTCATACTTCTTGGAGGCTTTGTTCATTTCTTTTTACTCTAAAGTTTTCTCACTTATTTCAATCATTCGATCTTCAAACACTGATACCCTTTCTTCCACAAGATTGAATCAGCTACCGAAGCTTGTGCATGGGTCACGTAGTTCTCATGCCCTGGTTTTCAGCTCCATCAGGTCATTTAAGGTCTTCTCTACACTGTTTATTCTAGTTAGCCATTCATCTAATCTTTTTTCAAGCTTTTTAGTTTCCTTGTGATGGGTTCAAACATCCTCCTTTAGCTCAGAGAAGTTTGTTATTACTGACTTCCTGAAGCCTACTTCTGTCAACTTGTCAAAGTCATTCTCCATCCTGCTTTGTTCCGTTGCTGGTGAGAAGCTGTGATCCTTTGGAGGAGAAGGGGTGCTCTGATTTTTAGAATTTTCAGCTTTTCTGTTCTGGTTTCTCCCCATCTTTATGGTTTTATCTACCTTTGGTTTTTGATGATGGTGACCTACAGATAGGGTTTTGGTGTGGATGTCCTTTTTGTTGATGTTGATGCTATTCCTTTCTGTTTGTTAGTTTTCCCTCTAACAGTTGGGTCCCTCAGCTGTAGTTCTGTTGGAGTTTTCTGGGAGTCCACTCCAGACCTTATTTGCCTGGGTATCACCAGTGGAGGCTGCAGAACAGCAAATATTGCTTTCTAATCCTTCCACTGGAAACTTCGTCTCAGAGAGGCACCACGCTGTGTGAGGTGTCAGTCGGCACCTACTGGGAGGTGTCTCCAAGTTAGGCTACAGCGGGGTCAGGGACCCACTTGAGGGGCAGTCTTCCCATTCTCAGAGTTCAATCTCTGTTCTAGGAGAACCACTACTGTCTTCAGAGCTGTCTGACAGAGATGTTTAAGTCTGCAGAAGTTTCTACAGCCTTTTGATCAGCTATGCCCTGTCCCTAAAGGTGGAGTCTGCAAAGGCAGGTGGGCTTCCTTGAACTGAGGTGAGCTCCACTCAGTTTGTGCTTCCAGGCCACTCTGCTTAGCTACTCAAGTCTCAGCAATGGTGGATGCCCCTCCTCCAGCCAGGCTTTCCACTTGGCAGTTCGATCACAGACTAGCAGAGAGCAAGTTTCCATGGGCGTGGGACCCACTGAGCCAGGTGTGGGACATAATCTCCAGGTGTGCCATTTGCTGAGACCTTTGGAAAAGTGTAGTGTTTAGGTGGCAGTGTCCCAATTTTCCTGGTACAGTCTGTCATGGCTTCCCTCAGCTAGGAAAGGGAAGTCCCCCAACCCCTTGCAATTCCCTAGGTGAGGCAATGCCCCGCCCTGCTTCGGCTTACCTTCAATAGGCTGCACCCACTTTCTGACCAGTCCCAATAAGATGAACCAAGTACCTCAGTTGGAAATGCAGAAAACACCCATCTTCTGCATCGATCATGATGGGAGCTACAGACTGGAGCTGTTCCTATTCGACTATCTTGGAACAGAAACCAGGTCTGCATTACAAGAACTCCTAAAGGAAGCACTAAACATGGAAAGGAACAACCAGTACCAGCCACTGCAAAAGCATGCCAAATTGTAAAGACCATTGATGCTAGGAAGAAATTGAATCAACTAACGGGCAAAATAACCAGCTAACATCACAATAACAAGAACAAATTCACACATAACAATATTAACCCTAAATGTAAATGGGCTAAATGCCCCAATTGAAAGACACAGACTGACAAATTGAATAAAGAGTCAAGACCAATCAGTGTGCTGTATTCAGGAGACCCACCTCATGTGCAGAGACACACAAAGGCTCAAAATAAAGGGAACGAGGAAGATCTACCAAGCAAATGGAAAACAAAAAAAAGCAGGGGTTGCAATCCGAGTCTCTGATAAAACAGACTTTTAACCAACAAAGATCAAGAGAGACAAAGAAGACCATTACATAATGGTAAAGGGATCAGTTCAACAAGAAGAGCTAATTATCCAAAATATATATGTACCCAATACAGGAGCATCCAGACTCATAAAGCAAGTCCTGAGAGACCTGAAAAGAGACTTAGACTCCCATACAATAATAATGGGATACTTTAACACTCACTGTCAATATTAGACAGATCAATGTGACAGAAGG
>NW_012121154.1:532626-534154 GCF_000951035.1 Colobus angolensis palliatus | reverse complement strand
AGAAATACAAACTACCATCAGAGAATACTATAAACACCTCTATGCAAATAAACTAGAAAATCTAGAAGAAATGGATAAATTCCTGGACACATACATGCTCCCAAGACTAAATCAGGAAGAAGTTGAATCACTGAATAGACCACTAACAGGCTCTGAAATTGAGGCAATGATTAATAGTCTACCAACAAAAAAAAAGTCCAGGACCAGACAGATTCACAGCCGAATTCTTCCAGAGGTACCAAGAGTAGCTGTTATAATTTCTTCTGAAACTATTCCAACCAACAGAAAAAGAGAGACTCCTCTCTAAATCATTTTATGAGGCCAGCATCATCTTGATACCAAAGCCTGGCAGAGACATAAAAAAAAGAGAATGTTTTAAAAATATCCCTGATGAACATCGATGCGAAAATCCTTAATAAAATATCGATAAACTGCATCCAGCAGCACATCAAAAAGTTTATCTACCAAGATCAAGTTGGCTTCATCCCTGGGACATAAGGCTGGTTCAACATATACAAATCAATCAATGCAATTCATCACATAAACAGAGCCAAAGACAAAACCCACATGATTATCTCAATAGATGCAGAAAAGGCCTTTGACAAAATTCAACAGCCCTTCATGATAAAAACTCTCAATAAACTAGTTATTGATGGAATGTACCTCAAAATAATAAGAACTATTATGAAAAACCCACAGCCAATATCAGACTGAATGGGCAAAAACTGGAAGCATTTCCTTTGAAAATTGGCACGAGACAGGGATGCCCTCTCTCACCACACCTATTCAACATAGTGTTGGAAGTTCTGGCCAGGTCAATCAGGCAAGAGAAATAAATAAAGATATTCAATTAGGAAAAGAGGAAGTCAAATTGTCCCTGTTTGCAGATGACATGATTGTATATTTAGAAAAGCCCATTGGCTCAACCCAAAATCTCCTTAAGCTGGTAAGCGACTTCAGGAAAGTCTCAGGATACAAAATCAATGTACAAAAATCACAGGCATTCCTAAACACCAATAACAGACAAACAGAGAGCCAAATCATGAGTGAACTCCCATTCACAATTGCTACAAAGAGAATAAATACGTAGGAATCCAACTTACAAGGGATGTGAAGGACCTCCTCAAGGACAACTACAAACCACTGCTCAATGAAATAAAAGAGGACACAAACAAATGGAAAAACATTTCATGCTCATGGATAGGAAGAATCAATATTGTGAAAATGGCCATACGGCCCAAGGTAATTTATAGATTCAATGCCATCCCCATCAAGCTACTAATGACTTTCTTCACAGAATTGGAAAAAAACTACTTTAAAGTTCATATGGAACCAAAAAGGAGTCCACATTGCCAAGACCATCCTAAGCCAAAAGAACAAAGCTGGAGGCATCACGCTACCTGACTTCAAACTATACTACAAGGCTACAGTAACCCAAACAGCATGGTACTAGTGCCAAAACAGAGATACAGACAAATGTAACAGAACAGAGGCCTCAGAAATAACACCACACATCTACAACCATCTG
>NW_012121154.1:525740-530996 GCF_000951035.1 Colobus angolensis palliatus | reverse complement strand
ACTAATTAAAGAATGTTAAAATACCTAAAATAAGATAAAATAGATTTTAAAACCTAGGATAAAGAGCTACCGGGCTAAAGAGTGACTTACATAATGTTAAATCAGTGACCTCATTGAGAATCCATACAAATCCTAAATGTATATTCAACAAATACGTAGGATACATAAAATAAAGTAAGATGAACACTGATGCAAAAGAAGATGGAAAGTTCACAAATATACTTGGAGATGTCAACTCTTTTTTATCAATATTTAATCTAATAATTAGACAGAAAATGAGTTTCTGAAGTCCTGAAAAGTCCTAAGAACCAATCTGACTAAATTAATATTTAGGGGTGATTCTCCCAACCTTTGCATAAGTCATATTCATTTCATGTGCATGTGTCTCAATATAAACCATATCTTGGGCAATAATTAAAATGTCAAAAAATTTTCAGATTGAAATAGTGTAAAGAATATTTGATGAAAATAAACCAAAAGTGAATGATAACTGGAAATTGCCTAAGTATTTGGAAATTAAATAATGTACTTTAAATAATTCATAAGTCAAATAAATCACACAAACATATTAAAAATTTATTAAAGTGAATACAAATAAAAATGAAATATACCAAAATTTGTGAGATACAACTGAAGCAATAATTATGAGGAATTTTGCAACATTATATGTTAATATCAGAAAACATTAAATATCCAAATCAATGTCTAATATATCCAAAGAAAGCATAAAGTAAAAAAGTTAAGAGGTCAATGAAGTTGAAATAAATAACTAAAAATTTTAGAAATCAATAAAACCACAATCTAGTTTTTTGAAAATACCAGTATAATTGACTGGTGTCTACACTGACTGATCAAACAAAAAAAAAGACATAAATTACTAATAACAGGAATATAAAAAGAGACATCACAGAACCGTACTGTTTCTACAGAAGTTAACATAGAAATAAGAAAGTATTATAAACAAATTCATGCCCTCATGCCCTTAAATTTGATAACATATCTTGAAAACGTCAAATTCCCTGAAAAATGCAAAATCCCAAAGTCCAATTATTGAAAACTGGGTAATCTGAGTGGCCTTACATTTGTTAAAGAATGCAAATTTGAAGAACTCCCGAAATTCTTCCAGAAAATAGAGAAATAGAAAACACATCCCAACTCATTTTATGAAGCCAGCATTTTCTTTTTAGCAAAACAAAAAAACCCTAAACACCAATGTTCTTCATAAACTTAAGCACAAAATTGCTTGAAGATGTATTATCAAACTGAATCTAATAACATATTTTAAAAGTAACACCCAATGGGGTTTGCTCCAGGAATCTTAGCTGGTTCAACATTAGAAAAATCAGTCAATGAAATTATTCATAAAACAGACTGAAAAAGAACAATCATGCCACAGAAGCAGAAAACCTATTTTACAAAATTTAACATTGTTCATAACAAACTCTCTCAGCAAACTAATAAGAGAAAGATTCTTCTTCAATCTGACAAAGGACATCTATAAAATATTTATAGCATGATAGTTTACGGTAAAGATGGAATGTTGTTATACTAATATCAAAAGCAAGATGGCCAGGTACAGTAGCTCACATCTGTAATCCCAGCACTTTTGGGAAACCAAGGCAGGTGGACCACCTGAGGTCAGGAGTTCAAGACCAGCCTGGGCAACACAGTAAAACTCTGTCTCTACTAAAAATATAAAAATTAGCTAGGGGTGGTGGCGGGCTCCTGTAATCCCAGCTACTTGGGAGGCTGAGGCAGGAGAACTGCTTGAACCCGGGAGGCAGAAGTTGCAGTGAGCCAAGAACGAACCATTGTACATTCCAGCCTAGGTGACAAAAGCAAAACTCTATCTCAAAAAAAATAAAAAAAAATAGAGCAAGACAAGGATATTTGTTCCCACCATAACTGTTCATCATTTCACTGGAGGTTCTAGTCTGGTCAATAAGACAAGAAAACGAAATAGAAGACAAAACTGTTATTTTTTATAACATGTATACATGTAGACTACATAACTGTCTACATAGAAAATTTCAGATAAGCTATCACAATTATTAGACGAGTTTTTAGCAAGTTCACAGAGTATGAAGTCAATATAAAAATTGAATTATAAGTCTATTTACTAGCAGTAAACAATTAGAAATTAAAATTTTAAAGTATAAGTGTTATTTGCAATAGCATTATAAATATAAAATGTGAATAAATCTGAGAAAACATGCATATAATTTAAAAACTATAAATCTTTGATAAGAGAAAATAAGGAATATCTACACAAATATAGAGAAATATTGTATTTCTAGATTATCAAACTTAATAATATTAAGGTGTCTCTTCTCCCCAAATTGATCTTAAAGTTCAATGCAATCACAATCAAATTCCCAGCAGAATTTTCTGTAGAAACTGACAAGCTGGTTTACAATTAATATGGAAAATCAAAGAGCTTAAAACAATCTACAGAAAGAACAAAGCCTGGAGTCTAATATTAATATTATCTTATTTCAACACATACTATAAAAACTACATTAACCAATATAGTATGGCACTGGCATAGGATGTAGACCACTAAATACACAAATAAGCAATCACATATAAAGTCAATTGTGTTTCATCAAAAATGCCAAAGTATTCCAATGGGAAGTCAAAAGTCATTCGAACAGATGATTCTGGGACAATTGCACAATGATATGCCAAATAAAATTAAACAAAAAATTAACCTTGTTCCATAAGGAATTTGAATAATCAACTTTAAGTGAATGATATAACTTAATGTAAATTCTAAATTATAAATCTTATACAATAAAAAAGAAGAAAATTTTAACCTAGGATTAGGCAATTTTTAAAAAGATACAATACAAAAAGAAGAGCCATATAAAAAATAATAATTTGGGTCACATTAAAATTAAAACCTGTCTTGGAAAGGCACTACTCAAAAATTAAAAGACAAAACAGATTGGAAGAAAATATTAGTAAAACACCCATCTCATATACGGCTTGTAAAGGACTTGTATAGTGTGTGTGTGTGTATAAAATTACAAATAAATAATAAAACCCAATAAAATGTGCAAAAGATATAAACACTGAACTCACTGATGATAAGATATATATAAGATATATAAGATAACAAGCCCATAATAAGATGCTCAGCATTATTAATTAGGGAAATGAAAATTAAAACTGGTATGACATATTACTAGATACCTATAAATGTGGCTAAAATAAAAAATGTGACAATACCAAGTTTCTAGCAAGGATATGGCAAAACTGGGACTCTCATTCATTGCTGGCTAGAATGCAAACTGGCACAACCACTTTTGTCTGTTCTTTCATAAACTTTGACAGACATTCATTATATAGTCCAATAATTCCACTCCATAATTGACCAAGAACAATAAAAACTTGTGTTCATACACAGCATAAAAATTGTATGCGGACATTAGTGTTGGCTTTATTCAAAATCATCAACAATTGGAAGCAACCCAAATGTCTTTGAAATGGCAAATGGATAAACAAACTACTACATCCATAATTAAGTGTTACTCAGCAATGTTAAGAAATGAACTTCTGATTCACACAATGATGTGACTTAATCACAAATGCATTATGCCAGGTGAAAGAAGCCGTTATCAAAAAATACATAATGTATGAGTCATTTATATGATATTATGGGATAAGCAAAACTGCAGAAACTTAATTTATGTCAGTGGTTGCCAAGTGTTGTTTCTGGGGAAGGAGGGTTAATGACAAAGGGGCATGAATGTTTAGAGGTGGTGAAACTATTAACATGATTATATATGTTTATTAAATTCATCAAACTGTATACTTAAAAAGGGTGAATTTTACAATATGTAAATTATACCTTAATAAATCTGACTTTGAAAAAGTGCATCTGACATTAAAATGTGTTAATAATCTGGTCAAATAGTTTTCTTCCCTTAATGCACATTAAAAAGAGGTATAAATGTCCCTTTGGAGATATGTGTCAAGAGGCTCTATATTTCAGAACCAGCATCAAAGCTTGAGAGTATAATGCCATAAATTTTCTCTGATTCAGTTCTCAGCACCCTGGAGGGCACTAAATAAACAGTCCTTGCTGAATGACTATTCTTTATAGTTTCTGCAGCACAAAGTTTAGAAACCATTGACTGGAACACAGAAAAAGGAGGTTACAAACTATAATTTTTGAGAGGACAGAAGCAAGGCCCCAGCACCATCCCAAGGCTTAACCTTCAAATTTAAGCACTATCAAGAGGAAATACAGCAAATAAATCAGGAAACTATAAATTCCAGCCTGTTTGTTCTTATTCTTCCTCATTGATAGCTCATCTCCCTGTATCTTTACCACCCACCCTTCTCTCTCTCTCTCTCTCTTTCTCTCACACACACACGTACCAGTACTAAACTATCTTTTTTCTCACATAAGTATAAATATCTGAAAAGAGATTCATTTGCATTTTAAAAGGATCAATGGATTAAGTTTTAGATACTAGATTTCAATCACATTTGAAATCACATTAGAGAGAAAGTGTTTGCCTCAACTCCCTAAACCACACCTATATGAATGGCCACTCCCTTAACCATAATACAGACCACTTTCACTCATCTTTACCTTTTTGCCAAATACCCACTGCACTCTGGAAAGATGCACAATGTTATCTAGATCTTAAGGGGCTCACAAAGTTAACTAAGATATAGAACTTATTCCAAGCGACCTTATGATTAGTATAATGTTTATGCCTCAGAGTCAACTGACTGATTCTCCTTCACTCTTGGAAGTGTATTTGGGAAATGTCAAGGATCTCAGGAGGCCAAATCTGGGGCCAAAAATAACAATTTCAGAGATGACCTGCTCACTTTGTGTTAATTGTAAAATAAACTGTCAGCTCATAGGTAAAGGGTAAATTGATTGTAAAATAAACAACTTACTAAATCACCTGGAGGAGAGAAGCACATAATAATAGGAGAACTGTTCTGTTCTAACTCCAGTGACTTTACTTTCTGCATAGTCCTCTTGCTAGCAGAGAAAAAAAAATACACATGTGTTTTTGGGAGTCAGGCTCTTCATTAGAACACTCAGGTCACTGCTTATATTAAAAATGCAGATTTCCAAGATGGTCCAACCAGATTCTGCTTCATTTAGGTTGGAGAGAACCTTGAGATTCCCTTAAGGATTTATTCACATGATTTTGATGATTTGCCAAATTTGGGGAATATTTACGTTATTCCTCACTTTTTCTGCTCACTTCAAGTCAAAGTTGCTAA
>NW_012121154.1:517537-525645 GCF_000951035.1 Colobus angolensis palliatus | reverse complement strand
TTTGCCTCAACTCCCTAAACCACACCTATATGAATGGCCACTCCCTTAACCATAATACAGACCACTTTCACTCATCTTTACCTTTTTGCCAAATATCCACTGCACTCTGGAAAGATGCACAATGTTATCTAGATCTTAAGGGGCTCACAAAGTTAACTAAGATATAGAATTTATTCCAAGCGACCTTACGATTAGTATAATGTTTATGCCTCAGAGTGAACTGACTGATTCTCCTTCACTCTTGGAAGTGTATTTGGGAAATGTCAAGGATCTCGGAGGCCAAATCTGGGGCCAAAAATAACAATTTCAGAGATGACCTGCTCACTTTGTGTTAATTGTAAAATAAACTTGTCAGCTCATAGGTAAAGGGTAAATTGATTGTAAAATAAACAACTTACTAAATCACCTGGAGGAGAGAAGCACATAATAACAGGAGAACTGTTCTGCTCTAACTCCAGTGACTTTACTTTCTGCATAGTCCTCTTGCTAGCAGAGAAAAAAAAAATACACATGTGTTTTTGGGAGTCAAGCTCTTCATTAGAACACTCAGGTCACTGCTTATATTAAAAATGCCGATTTCCAAGATGGTCCAACCAGATTCTGCTTCATTTAGGTTGGAGAGAACCTTGAGATTCCCTTGAGGATTTATTCACATGATTTTGATGATTTGCCAAATTTGGGGAATATTTACGTTATTCCTCACTTTTTCTGCTCACTTCAAGTCAAAGTTGCTAACAACTAACATTACAGGGAAGCATTATACAGGTATTTCACACACATTTTGGAAGCATCTCTCAGTTAGGTTTCATCTAGATTAGAATATATTATTTATATTATCAGAAGAAGTACCTTAGCTTTATACATATAGAGCATAACAGCCCAAAATTATGACATACACAGAAGCTTAAGAATCATATGCATTAAAAAAGAATCATGTGCATCATACTAAGCAATTAACTTAAGTAGATTTAATTTGCTTCTCAAAAAATATACCTATAGTGAAGATTTTAACTTTCGATCTTCCTTTAGTAGAAATCCATATGGCCTATAAAATGTTTTAAGATTTTTCAAAAGCAGATTTGAAATGAGTTATAGTTTTGCTATATAAACATTTGCTTATGGAAGGCTTTAGAATCAGTCCTATTTACAAGGAAATGCTTTTGGCCTGGCCCTGCCTGATCTGCTGATCTTTTGTTTTCCTTCTTATATTATTCACATTTCTCCTGGAATGCTCACCTCCTTATATTAGGAGTGTTCACACAAATTACAGAGTATTCTCATCTCTCCAAAACTCAAAATTCTCATTTAACTGTCGTTTCCACAAATTTTATTTCTAAGGAGTTTTTCTTCTCTCAGTGCACTCTCTTTGAAAGTAAAAAAAAAAAAAAAACATTCTTTTCACCCCCCTAAAATCACATCTTTCTCTCTCCTGCACACTGAACTCTTTTTCTTTGAGCAGTGCCATAACCAAGGCTGTTTGTTTCACATTCTAGTGAAGGAATTATTTCAAGACTTAGGCTACCATAGAGATAAAGAGCTCGGATTTTAAAATAAGATTAAAACTGAGTTTGAATTCGACTTTTCCACTAATTGGCTACGTGGCTTTGAGCAAATCATATAATATGTCTAAACAAGGTCCTTCATGGTTCATTCTTCCTTCAATAGATAATTATAGAACACCATTATCTGGCTCTTGTTAGCCTTAGCCGTGTCATCTCTCATCAACCTTATCCCACCCCTTCACCAATTAATTTCCAGTAGTAGATCATGAACAGAGCTCAAGTTCTCAATGTGCCAGGAACTTGCTGGGATCCAGCTTTTTGTCCATGCTTTGTTTCATTTGCCTAGAATACACTCACAACCATCACCTCCACTTTGACCAATTCCTACTACACAAAATAATGCTCAGAATTGATTTTACAATGTAATGAATAGAAGCTAATATCTGATTGTAGAAATTTAAAAGGCTTCACAGAGGAGATAAATCTCAAAGAATGGGTAGGATCGTATTGGGTGAACTGAGAAGTGAAATGCATACAGAAAATGAGCCCAAGGAAAGGAATGGGATACTCTAGGTAGGAGAGGAAAGAAAGTTGAGGAGAAACTTAGTAGTACATTGTGACTTACGTGAAGAGTATTCTCTAAGCAGAATCAATAATAGCCAATACAGCAATTCTCTTGGCCACAGAAAAGCCATGGTTCAACTACAAGATAGATCTCTTGCTAAGTTCCAAACTCCAGAAAATTTCTTCAATAAGGATACAGCCCTGTTTCCCCATCTCCTCCCCCACTGTATTTCAAGCTTCTCCTTTCTGTTCCCCTCCTTCTATCCAATCTGTGTAGCTGTTTGTATTGATGACTGCTGAAGGATTGGCCTGGCTTTCAATTGCAAGCTTTTCATGGAAAGATGTCCACATATCAGTCTCAAAACCATTCACTGCTGTCTGCGGTAATATTTCTCACTCACACTTTAGCCAACCTGAAGTTAGATACAGCAGATCCCAGCCAGAGGCCCAAACTCCCTCCTATCAGGGATAGGGATGAGGTAATACAGTCGATCCATTTATGTATCAACTGAGCAATCAAGTTTAAACTAGAAAATTCTAGATAACATATGTTTAATTTTGTAACTTAATTTTTTAAAAATTACTATAATTACTAGCTACCAGTGTGTAGCTATAATTTCTACACGGAAGTCCTATAATTTTTATGTCTTCTACAGATAAATTTGGCAACAAGCCTGCCACAAGTATTAAGATAATATTCGTAGTATTTCTCAGTTTCAATCTTCTACTGCCAATTGTGCATTTGTGTGTTTACATGCTTAAAAGTCACATGTGAACTCTTGGGCAGGAAACTAAATGTATTCCATTTTCCAAATGAGCAATTAGGCCTGCAACTTACCATACCTTAATCTGGTAACTTCAGGACAGTATCTTACTATCCTACCTCAAATATTTCCTTTTATTATTCCAAAAGCACATATAGGCAGGACTACAGCAAAACTGATTCAACAAGTGACAGAAAACTATGCACAGAGTGGCCTGAAAATGTAGAGCAGGTCTTTCTTTGGTTACACATGCTCAGCAGCACTGAACCACCAAGGGTGGTTTGCATTGTTTGTAGGAAAGTGGATATTTGGTAGTTTGCTAAACTTTGTGCTAATAAAGAAGGTTAATGAAAAATAAAAAAATACAATGTGAGTTTTTTTCTGAACTTCTCTTTGAGACAATCTTGAAGACACATGGAAGAGGACCCAGGAAACTATGAACTGTGTAGAGTTTAGCTTCATCATTCTCCTTCCTCACCACCAAACCCTCTTTCTGTGCCTGATTCTCACCTTCTTCTTTTCCTCCTATGATTAAATCCAGAAAAGGGTCTACTGACAGTCATTTGTCCCATAATTTAAATTTAGTTTGAGATGTTAAAACCTTAAATAGACCAGGCACGGTGGCTCACGCCTGTAAACCCTGCACTTTGGGAGGCTGTGGTGGGTAGATCACCTGAGGTCAGGAGTTCAAAACCAGCCTGGTCAACGTGCTGAAATCCCATCTCTACTAAAAATACAAAAATGTTAGCTGGGCATGGTGGCACGTGCCTGTAATCCCAACTATTAGGGGTGCTGAGGCAGGAGGATCATTTGAACCTGGGAGGCGGAGGTTGCAATGAGCCAAGATCGTGCCATTACACTCCAGTCTGAGCAACAGAGAGAGCCTCCATTTCAAAAAAAAAACAAAAAACAAAAAACAAAACAAAACAAAACAAAAACCTTAAATAAAGTTGGAATGAAATGCTTTGTTTCCTGCTGAAGAAATTTAAAACGTAAACAAAAAGGTTGAAGAAGCAGAGAACCTACTCAGGACCCAAGAAATTATACTGTAGGAGCAGTTAATAATCTCTTTTATTTAAATAATTATCTATGAAATGATATTTTTAAAAGGTATTTATCTAAGTTTTCAAGTTCTTAAGACTTTTCTCAAACTACATCTTATCCACTACCTTACTGTAAAAGTAAATTTATTTGAGAGTATCAATTAGAAAATATTAAAATTGTATATTTGGCCAAAAGTCATAAAAAAAGTAAAAGAAGGGCACCAAGTGATAGCAACATTTTGCTTTTAAAAAATCACCTCTGTTACAACTATAAGCGCCCCAACTATCTACAGGTTATTGATCTGGCATTTTTCAAGTCTCATAATAAATTCCTCTTCTGCAAATTAAATTAGTGTTCTGAAGCAAACTAAAACATTTTTAGGAAGAGACTTAATTCCAAAAGAAACTGTAGAAAGCAAGAAAAGATAAACAATTTTTAAAGTTTTTTAAAATTCTCCCTTGAATAATGTATTATTTTATTATATAAGCACTATATGGTAATTGTATAAAAATTAGAAATAAAAAAACACCTTTAATTCCACCATCCAAAAAAATGACTGTCATTGACACTTTGGTATATAGCCTTTCATATTTTTCTACACATAATATATCTATATTACAAATTAGACCATAGTGTGCATATCATTTTTAATCTGCTTCATTCACTAAGCAATACATTATACACATCTCCCTCTGTCAATAAATATAAATCTAAAACAGATTAAAGTCCTCTTGGTACTCCAACATATGAATATTATGCATATTTATTAATTTCTTATTTTTTGACATTTTAGTTGTGGTGTTTTCTATTTTTATATATGGTCAATCTGTGAATATTCCTGAATAGGAAGCATCTCATTCATTAACTATGCTGGAGTACCAAAACACAGGGATGCTTCATCTATCTGAAAACGATTTATCCAATAAACTCAGATATTTGAAAATATATAAGCCAAATACTTTCTAAACACATCTTCTTTGATCATTAAACAAATCCTCAGATCTTCATTTAGAACCGTGTAATTTTATTCAATGCACAATTGGAAGAAGTTTGTTTTCTATTCTTCAGAAATATAAAGAAGAGAAATAAGAGTAAAGATGTTATTAGCAGTAATTGCTCTAAAACCAAAATGCATTTTGACTGTTGCTTTTGTGTGTTAAGAAAAACATTCAATAATAATTAATGTAATTTAAACTAAAATAAAATGTATTGGTTATTTTTCCTGTGTCAGATACTGTTCTAAGAGGTTTAGTTTACCATACCATTTAACTTTATGAGATAGATAATGGTATTGTTATACCCATTTATGAGAAAATTTATGCTGAAAGCAGATGAGTACCTGCATTTTTTTTTACAAATTGTTCATTTTAATTGACACTTTGTAATTATACATTTTTAAGGTACAGTTCGATGTTTCAATACACATCTGTGTTGCATAATAAAATTAGGATAGTTAGCATATTCATCACCTCATGCATTTATCATTTCTTTGTGGTGAGAACATTCAAAAGCCTCCCTTCTAGCTATTTTGTAATATACAGTATTTTACTGCTAACTATAGTCACTCTACTGCACAGTAGAATACCAGACTTTATTCCTCCTTTGTAATCATAGCTTATACCCATTGACCAACAACTCCCCATTCCCCCTGCCCCTCCGCATCAGAACCTGACAACCATTGTTCTACTCTTTGTTTCTATGGTATAACTATCTTTTTTAAGATTCCATGTACGAGTGAGATCATGTGTTAATTGTACCTTTCTATGCCTGATTTATTTCACTTAACATGAAGTTTTACAGGTTCACCCTTGTCACAAATGACAGGATTCCATTTTTTAATGGCTGAAAAGTATTCCATTGTGTATATATACATTTTCTGTATCCATTTATCCTTTTTTGGACACTTAGGTTGCATATCTTGGCTATTGTGAATAGTGCTGTAATGAACATGGGAGTGCATCTCTTCTTGGGTATACTGATTTTATTTCCTGTAGAAATGTACCCAGTATTGGGATTGCTGGATAATATGGTCGTTCTATTTTAATTTTTCTGAGAAAAATTCCATACTGTTTTTTGTAATGGTTATACTAGTTCAATCCTACCAACAATGTGTTAGTGTTTGCTTTATTCCATATACTCACCAAGACTTGTTTTTGTTTTGTTTTTCTTTTTGTTTTTTTGATAATAACCATATTAACAGGGATGAAGTGGGATTCTGTTTCAGTTTTGATTTGCATTTCCACGATGATTAGTAACGTAGAGCATTTTTTCATATGCCAACTGGCCTTTGGTATGTGTTCTTTTGAGAAAGACCTATTAAGATATTTTGCTTTTTTTTTTTTTTTAAGACAGGGTCTCACCATGTTGCCCAGACTGGTCTGAGACTCCTAGGCTTAAGTGATCCTCCTGCTTCAGACTTCTGAGGAACTAGGACTACAGATGCATTTGCTCATTTTTAAATCAGGTCATTTGTTTTTCTGCTATTGTTCAAGTTTCTTATATATTTCAGATATTAACCCCTTCTCAGTTGTATGTTTTGTAAACATTTTCTCCCATTCTATCACTTGTCTGTTTACTCAGTTAATAATTTCCTTTGCTGTGCAAAAACATTTTAGTTTGATACAATTCCATTGGTCTATTTTTACTTTTGTTGCCTGTGCTTTTGAGGTCCTATTTTAAAACTCTGAACCAAGCCCAATGTCATGAAATGTTTGCACTAGGTTTTCTTCTAGCCGTTTTATAGTTTTGTGTTTACATTTAAGTCATTAATCTATTTTTAGTTTATTATTGTGAGATACAGAGGTCTAGTCTCATTCTTTGGCATGCAGATATTGAATTTTCACAACATCATTTATTGAAGAGACTGTATTTTTCCTCATGTGTCTTCTTGGCATCTTAATCTAAAATCAATTGATTGTAGGCATATGAATTTATGTCTGGATTCTCTATTCTGTCCCATTGGTCTATGTGTCTGTTTTTATGCTAGTACCATTATGTTTTAGCTACTACAGCTTTGTAATATATTTTAAAGTCAGGTCCTCCCACTTTATTCTTTTTGCTCAGAATTGCTTTGGTTATTTGAGGCCTTTTGTGGTTCCATATGAATTTTAGGGTTTTTTTTTTTCGCTTTTTGTGATAAACATCACGGGTATTTTGATAAGGATTGCAATAAATCTGTAGATTTCTTGGATAGTATGGCCACTTTTAACAATATCAATTCTTCTAATCCATGAACATGTGATATCTTTCCATTTTTTTGTGTCCTCTTCAATTTTTCAGGCAACATATAGTGGGGTCTTCAATTTTTAGCCATTAAGCCACTCTATATCTTTTATTTGGATAATTTAATTCATTTACATTTAAAGTTATAATTGATAGATAAGAACTTACTCGTTATTTTGTTAATAATTTTTTTGGTTGTTTTGTATATCCTTTATTCTTTTCTTTCTCTATTGTTGTTTACTTTTATGATTTGAGGCTTTTCTGTGCTACCAAGCTTTGTTTTATTTCTCTTATTCCTTTATGTATTTGTTGTAATTTCTTTTCTTTGTGATTATTACAGGGTTAACATAAAGAGTCCTGTAGTTGTAATACACTCTCTTAAGATTACAACAACTTAACCTTGATGGTATAAAATTTAAGACCCTATATTCTTAGGAAATAGTGAGTATACACAGTAAACATAATTTGACAAAGGAATATGCAACCACTTCATGTACAATGCACATGCAAAGTACCATGATTTATACATATAGTTCAAAGATTGATATGTAAATTATCAATAAGATTTGAGCATGGATGCTATACAATATATTTAAATGAATATTCATCATTTAAATGAATAAACCAGTTTTATTTAAAATGCCATTTTCTATAAACTGTACTGTCAATTAAATAGCTGCTAGCCACGTGTAGCTATCAAATAGTTGAAATGTCAATAGTATGAGAAAATAAAACTTTAATAAAATTAAAAATTTTTATACATACTTTAAGTACCGGGATACATGTGCAGGGTGTGCAGGTTTGTTACATATGTAAACATGTGCCATGGTGCTTTGCTGCACCTATCAATCCATCACCCTTCCCCCAACCTCTAGAGGCCCCAGTGTGTGTTATTCTCCACCCTGTGTCCATGTATTCTCAGTGTTCAGCTCCCACTCATGAGTGAGAACATGCAGTGTTTGGTTTTCTGTTCCTGCATTAGTTTGCTGAGGATAATGGCTTCCAGCTCCAT
>NW_012121154.1:516340-517462 GCF_000951035.1 Colobus angolensis palliatus | reverse complement strand
TGGTGCTTTGCTGCACCTATCAATCCATCACCCTTCCCCCAACCTCTAGAGGCCCCAGTGTGTGTTATTCTCCACCCTGTGTCCATGTATTCTCATTGTTCAACTCCCACTTATGAGTGAGAACATGCAGTGTTTGGTTTTCTGTTCCTGTGTTAGTTTGCTGAGGATAATGGCTTCCAGCTCCATTCATGTCCCTGAAAAAGGATATGATCTTGTTCCTTTTTATGGCTACATAGCATTCCATGATGTACATGTGTGACATCTTCTTTATCCAGTCTATCGCTGATGGGCATTTGGATTGATTCCATGTGTTTGCTATTGTGAATAGTGCTGCAATGAACATATATATGCATGGATATTTATAATAGAATAATTTATATTCCCTTGGGTATATACCCAGTAGTAGGATTGCTGGGTCAAATGGTATTTCTGGTTCTCGGTCTTTGAAGAATTGCCACACTGTCTCCCACAATGGTTGAGCTAACTTACATTCCCAGCAAGAGTACAAAAGTGTTCCTATTTCTCCATACAATCACCAGGATCTGTTGTTTCTTGATTTTTTCATAGTTGCCATTCTGAGAGGTGCAAGATGGTATCTCACTGGGGTTTTGATTTGCATTTCTCTAATGATCAGTGGTGTTCAGGTTTTTTTTCATAAGTTTGTTGGCTGCATAAATGTCTTCTTTTGAGAAGTGTCTGTTTATGTTTTTTGCCTACTTTTTAATAGGGTTTTTTTTTTCCTTGTAAATTTGTTTACACGTGAGATGGGTCTCAAATAAAGCACACCACTGAGTCTTGACTATTTATCCAGCTTGCCATTCTGTGTCTTTTGAGTATTTAGCCCATTTACAATTAAGGTTAATATTGTTATGTGTAAACTTGGTTCTGTCATCATGATACTAGCTGTTTATTTTGCGAACTTCTTGATGTAGCTGCTTCATAGTGTCATTGGTCTGTGTACTTCAGGGTGTTTTTGTAGTGACTGGTAACGGTTTTTCCTTTCCAGATTTAGCACTTCCTTCAGGCACTCTTCTAAATGTTAAAACTAAAAACCATTTGGCAGGACTACATTTCCCTTCAACCCTTGAATATAATAAGGTAGTTTTTTTTTTTTTTTTTTTT
>NW_012121154.1:508286-515761 GCF_000951035.1 Colobus angolensis palliatus | reverse complement strand
ATATATGGTTATAATTGATACAGAATTAAATGAAGATGCAGTAGCTGGTACTATCACAGAAACAGTAAAGACAAAAGAGACTGGAAGGAGATATAAGTTTCACAAAAATACGTCAATTGCAATTTTCTATATCATAATAAAAGAAAGGAGTTTTTACTGGTAAAAAAAAAGAAATAAGAAATTAGAGGATTTCTGGCAAGATGGCCAAATAGGAACAGCTCTGTTCTGCGGCTCCCAGCAAGATTGACGCAGAAGACGGTGCTTGTTCATTTCCAACTGAGGTACCTGGTTCATCTCATTGGAACTGGTTGGACAGTGGGTGTAGCCCACAGAGGGCAAGCTGAAGCAGGATAGGGTGTCGCCTCACCGGGGAAACACAAGAGGTCAGGGGATTTCACTTTCCTAGCCAAGGGAAGCCCTGAGAGACTACACCAGGAAGAATGGTACACTTCTGCCCAGATTCTGTGCTTTTCCCACAGTCTCCAGAACCAGCAGACCAGGAGATTCCCTTCTGTGCCTGGCTCAGTGGGACCTATGCCCATGGAGCCCAGCAAGTTAAGATCCATTGGTCTGAAATTCCCACTGCTAGTACAGCGGTCTGAGATTGACCTGGGACACTGGAGCTTGGTGGGGTAGGGGCGTCTGCAATTGCTGAGGCTTGAGTAGGCGGTATTACACTAACAGTGTAAACAGTGTGGCAGGGTAGCTCCAACAGGGCGGAGCCCACCGCAGCTCAGCAAGGCTGACTACCTCTCTAGATTCCACCTCTGTGGGCAGGGCATCTCTGAAAATAAAGTAGCAGCCACAGCCAGTGACTCACAGATAAATCCCCCATCTCCCTTGAACAGATATTATCCAGGAGAACATTCCCCCTTACCTGGGGAAAGGGGCTGTGGTGGACACAGCTTCTGCAGACTTAAACCTCCCTGGCTGACAGCTCTGAAGAGAGAAATGGTTCTCCCAGCACAGCGTTCGCACTCTGATAACGGACAGACTGCCTTCTCAAGTGGGTCCCTGACCCCCAAGTAGCCTGACTGGGAGACACTTCCCAGCAGGGGCTGAGAGACACCTCATACAGGATAGCTCCAGCTGGTATCTGGTGGGTGCCCCTCTGGAACGAATCTTCCAGAGGAAGGATCAGCCAGCAATGTTTGCTGTTCTGCAGCCTCTGCTGGTGATATCCAGGAAAACAGGGTCTGGAGTGGACTTCCAGAAAACTCCAACAGATCTGCAGCGGAAAGGACTGACTGCTAGAAGAAAAACTAACAAACAGAAAGGAATAGCTCAACATCAACAAAAAGGACATCCACACCAAAACCCCATCCATAGGTCACCAGCATCAAAGACAAAAGGTATACAAAACCACAAAGATGGGGAGAAACCAGTGCAGAAAGGCTGAAAATTCCAAAAACAGAATGCCTCTTCTCCTCCAAATGATCACAACTCCTTGCCAGCAAGGGAACAAAACTGGACAGAGAGTTTTGACAAATTGACAGAAGTAGGCTTCAGAAGGTGGGTAATAACAATCTGCCCTGAGCTAAAGGAATATGTTCTAACTCAACGCAGGGAAGCTAAGAACCTTGAAAAAAGGTCAGACGAATTGTTAACTAGAATAACCAGTGTAGAGAAGAACATAAATGACCTGATGGAGGTGAAAAACACAGCACGAGAACTTCGTGAAACATCCACAAGCTTCAATAGCCAAATCGATCAAGCAGAAGAAAGGATATCAGTGTTTGAAGATCACATTAATGAAATAAAGCAAGAAGACAAGATTAGAGAAAAAAGAGTGAAAAGAAACAAACAAAGCCTTCAAGAAATATGGGACTATGTGAAAAGACCAAACCTACATTTGATTGACATACCTGAAATTGACCAGGAGAATGGAACCAAGTTGGAAAACACTCTTCAGGATATTATCCAGGAGAACATCCCCAAACTAGCAAGAGAGGCCAACATTCAAATTCAGGAAATACAGAGAACACCACAAAGATATTCCTTGAGAAGAGCAAACCCAAGACACATAATCATCAGATTCACTAAGGTTGCGATTAAGGAAAAGATGTGAAGAGTAGCCAGAGAGAAAGGTCGGGTTACCCACAAAAGGAAGCCCACCAGACTAACAGTAGATCTCTTGGCAGAAACCTTACACCCAGAAGAGAGTGGGGACCAATATTTAACATTCTCAAGGAAAATAATTTTCAACCCAGAATTTCATATCCAGTCAAGCTAACCTTCTTAAGTGAAGGAGAAATAAAATCCTTTACAGACAAGTAAATGCTGAGACATTTTGTCACCACCAGTCCTGCCTTAAAAGAGCTCCTGAAGGAAGCACTAAATATGGAAAGGAAAAACCAGCACCAGCCACTGCAGAAACAGGACAAATTGTAAAGACTGTCAATGCTATGAAGAAACTGCATCAACTAATAGGCAAAATAACCAGCTAGCATCATAATGACAGGATCAAATTCACACATAACAATATTAACCTTAAATGTAAATGGGCTAAATGCTCCAATTAAAAGACACAGACTGGCAAATTGGATAAAGAGTCAAGACCCATCAGTGTGCTGTATTCAGGAGACCCATCTCACATGCAGAGACACACATAGGCTCAAAATAAAGGGATGGAGGAAGATCTACCAAGCAAATGGAAAGCCCAAAAAAAAAAAAAAAAAAAAAGGTAGCCATCCTAGTCTCTGATAAAACAGACTTTAAACCAACAAAGATCAAAACAGACAAAGAAGGGCATTACATAAAGGTAAAGGGATCAACACAAGAAGAGCTAACTATCCTAAATATATGAGCACCCAATACAGGAGCACCCAGATTCATAAAGCAAGTTCTTTGAGACCTACAAAGAGATTTAGACTCCCACACAATAATAGTGGGAGACTTTAACACCTCACTGTCAATATTAGACAGATCAGCAAGACAGAAAATTAACAGGGATATCCAGGACTTGTACTCACCTCTGGACCAAGTGGACCTAATAGACATCTACAGAACTCTCCACCGCAAATGAACAGAATATACATTCTTCTCAGCACCACATTGCACTTATTCTAAAATTGACCACATAATTGGAAGTAAAACACTCCTCAGTAAACGTGAAAGAACAGCAATCACAACAAACAGTCTCTCAGACCACAGTACAATCAAATGAGAACTCAGGATTAAGAAACTCACTCAAAACTGCACAACTACATGGAAATTGAACAACTTGCTCCAAAATGACTACTGAGTAAATAACAAAATGAAGGCAGAAGTAAAGATGTTCTTTGAAACCAATGAGAACAAAGACACAATGTACCAGAATCTCTGGGACACATTTGAAGCAGTGTGTAAATTTATAGCATGAAATGCCCACAAGAGGAAGCAGGAAAGATTTAGTATCGACACACTAACATTAAAATTATAATAACTAGAGAATCAAAAGCAAACAAATTCAAAAGCTAGCAGGAGACAAGAAATAAGCAAGATCAGAGCAGAACTGAAGGAGACAGAGACACAAAAACCTTTCAAAAAAATCAATAAATCCAGGAGCCATTTTTTGAAAGGATCAATAAAATAGACTGCTAGTAAGACAAATAAAGAAGAAAGAGAGAAGAATCAAATAGATGCAATGAAAAATAATAAAGGGGATATCACCACCAATCCCACAGAAGTACAAACTACCATTAGAGGATACTATAAACACCGCTATGCAAATAGGCTAGAAAATCTAGAAGAAATGGATAAATTCCTGGCTATATACACACTCCCAAGACCTAATCAGGAAGAAGTCAAATCTCTGAATAGACCAATAACAGGTTCTGAAATTGAGGCAATAATAGCCTACCAACCAAAAAAGTCCAGGACCAGACAGTTTCACAGTCAAATTCTACCAGAAATACAAAGAGAAGCTAGTACCATTCTTTCTGAAACTATTTCAATGAATAGAAAAAGAGTGACTCCTCCCTAAATCATTTTATGAGGCCAGCATCATCTTGATAACAAAACCTGACAGACACAACAAATAAAGAACATTTTAGAACAATATCCCTCATGAACATCGATGTGAGAATCCACAATAAAATACTGGCAAATTGAATCCAGCAGCACATCAAAAAGCTTATCCACCATGATCAAGTCAGCTTCATCCCTGGGATTCAAGGCTGGTTCAACATTCGCAAATCAAAAAATGTAATCCAGCATATAAACAGAACCAAAGACAAGAACCACATGATTATCTCAATAGATGCAGAAAAGGCCTTCAACAAAATTCAACAGCCCTTCATGCTAAACACTCTCGATAAACTAGGTTGATGGAACGTATCTCAAAATAATAAGAGCTATTTATGACAAATACACAGCCAATATCATACTGAATTGGCAAAAGCTGGAAGCATTCCTTTTGAAAACTGGCAAAAGACAGGGATGCCCTCTCTCAACACTCCTATGCAACATAGTGTTGGAAGTTCTGGCCAGGGCAATCAGGCAGGAGAAAGAAAGCAAGCTTATAAAATTAGGAATAGAGGAAGTCACATTGCCTCTGTTTGCAGATGACATCATTGTATATTTAGAAAACCCCATCGTCTCAGCCCAGAATTTCCTTACGCTGATAAGCAGCTTCAGGAAAGTCTCAGGATGCAAAATCAATGTGCAAAAATTACAAGCATTCCTATACACCAACAACAGACAGAGAGCCAAATCATGAGCCAAACTCCCATTCACAATTGCTACAAAGAGAATAAAATAACCTAGGAATACAACTTACAAGGGATGTGAAGGACCTCTTCAGGAAGAACTACAAACCACTGCTCAACAAAATAAAAGAGGACACAAACAAATGGAAGAACATTCCATGCTCATGGATAGGAAGAATCAATATTGTGAAAATGGTCATACTGTCCAAAGTAATTTATAGGTTCAACGCTATCCCCATCAAACTACCACTGACTTTCTTCACAGAATTGGAAAAAATTACTTTAAACTTCATATGAAACCAAAAAAGAGTCCACATAGCCAAGACAATCCTGGGCAAGAAGAACAAAGCTGGAGGCATCACACTACCTGACTTCAAATTTTACTACAAGGCTGCAGTAATCAAAACAGCATGGTGCTGTTACCAAAACCGAGATATAGACCAATGGAACAGAACAGAGCCTCAGAAATAACACCACACACCTACAACCATCTGATGTTTGACAAACTGGACAAAAATAAACAATAGGGAAAGGATTCACTATTTATTAAATGGTGCTGGGAAAACTGGCTAGCTATATGCAGAAAGCCAAAATTGGATCCCGTCCTTATACCTTATACAAAAATTAACTCACGATGGATTAAAGACTTAAATGTTAGACCTAAAATCATAAAATCCCTAGAAGAAAATCCAGGCAATACTATTCATGACATAAGCATGCACGAGGACTTCATGACTAAAACACCAAAACCAAGGGCAACAAAAGCCAAAATAGACAAATGGGATTTAATTAAACTAAAGAGCTTCTGCATAGCAAAAGAAACTGTCACCAGAATGAACAGGCAACCTACAGAAAGGGAGAAAGTTTTTACAATCTATCCATTTGACAAAAGGCTAATATACAGAATCTACAAAGAACTTAAACAGAATTGCAAGAAAGAAACAAACAACCCCATCAAAAAGTGCGCAAAGGATATGAACAGACACTTCTCAAAAGAAGACATTTATGCAGCTGCAAACTTATGAAAAAATGCTCATCATCACTGGTCTTTAGAGAAATGCAAATTAAAACCACAATGAGATACCATCTCACTCCAGTTAGAATAGCGATCATTAAAGGGTCAGGAAACAACAGATGCTGAAGAGGATGTGGAGAAATAGGAACACTTTTACACTGTTGGTGGGAGTGTAAATTAGTTCAACAATTTCAGAAGACAGTGTAGAGACTCCTCAAGGATCTAGAACTAGAAATACCGCTTGACCCAGCAATCCCATTACTGAGTATATACCCAAAGGAGTATAAATCATTCTTCTATAAAGACACATGCACACATATGCTTATTGCAGCACTGTTCACAATAGCAAAGTCTTGGAATCAACCCAAATGACCATCAATGATAGAGTAGATAAAGAAAATGTGGCACATACACACCATGGGATACTATGCAGCCATAAAAAAGGATGAGTTCATGTCCTTTGTAGGGATATGGATGATACTAAAAACCATCATTCTCAGCAAAGTAACACAAGAAGAGAAAACCAAACACTGCATGTTCTCACTCATAAGTGAGAGTAGAACAATGAGAACACATGGGCACAGGGAGAGGAGCATCACAAACCAGGGCCTGTCAGTGGATGGGGGACCAGGGGAGGGATAGCACTAGGAGAAATACCTAGTGTAAATGACCAGTTGATGAGTGCAGCAAATCAACATGACACATGTATACCTATATAAGAAACCTGCACCTTGTGCACATGTACCCCAGAACTCAAAGTATGTATAAAAAAAAAGAAATTAAATATGAAGAGACATTTTAGCAAATACATAGTGAATCTGATGAAAATTGGAAAAGTAAATTTGCCTACCTAATTTATTCTAAACATATTTTTACAAATTTATCTCAGGAGTCAAAGAATAATTAAATATCAAAGAATTTAAAATAATTTTAAACAAAATATGAGCTTATAACTTTAGCAATATATAATATGGTTTAGATTGTTGCAAAATAAAGGAATTATTTGTAGGTGAAGATGTGGTAAAATAAATTATTCTTTTATTTTAAAATTTTCTAAGAAAAATAAGAAGAGTAAAATAAACATAAGAATATTTTAAATTAAGTCACCAAGCAATTATGTTAGATAATCAGTTAATTCAAAATCTGAAAATGAGTACTTTTTTAAAATTTAAATTAATCATACAATATATGACATATTGCTTAATCAATAGTTTAGGGTGGTTTTCTCTCAAAGTATTCACAATTTTCGAAAAACAAAACAATTCACAAAACTGTAGCATCCGAAAAGATTCTCAGCATTGATCTGGTCAATGACTTTGGATATGACACCAAAACACAGGCAAAAGAAAAAGCAAAATTAAGCAAGTAAGTTTGCATTAAATTATATTCTTAAAAATCAATTTCACATGTTTCTTGTTACCAGTTTAATATGACTACTAGAGAGTTTAAAGTTACATATGAGGCTCACATATTTCTTTCAATAGTACTGATCTATAAAAATATATTTCCCCTACCCTGTCTCTATTAAAAATGCAAAAAAATTAGCCGGGCATGGCGGGTGAGCCTGTAGTCCCAGCTACTCGCTACTCTGGAGGTTGAGACAGGAGAATGGCATGAACCCGGGAGGCGGAGCTTGTAGTGAACTGAGATGGTGCCACTGCACTCCAGTCTGGGCAACAGGGCGAGACTCTGTCTCAGGAAAAAAAAAAAAAAAATTAAGGCCGGGCGCGGTGGCTCAAGCCTGTAATCCCAGCACTTTGGGAGGCCGAGAC
>NW_012121154.1:501360-508146 GCF_000951035.1 Colobus angolensis palliatus | reverse complement strand
CAGTGCACTCCAGCTTGGGTGACAGAGCCAGACTCCGCCTAAAAAAAAAAAAAAAAATTAAAAAAAAATATATATATATATATTCCCCCTAAATCTTCAGATTAATTATGTCTTTAAACTTTCTCAGATAAGTTTTCCTTTTGTAGTAATTTTCCTATAAAAAGATTACAATTGCTGTAGAAAATTTATAAAAATACATAAAAGCAAAAAATTTTAAATCATTCATAATTGAATACATAATTATTAATATTATGATGTATTTTCCTCTCTTTTTCCAGTCTCATAAATATATGTGTGTATAACATATATAATTATATATACATATATAATTATAGTTATATATACATATGATTATATATGCATATATAGTTATATACATGTTATCTGTATTCATATATACATATATGGTTATATATATAACTATTATTGTGTGTTTGTGTGTATATATATATATTACCCCTTCTCTCTCCTCCCTTTCCATTCCCCAAAGAACTAAAATAAAAGATCATACTTTTTCCAAAAATTATGAGCTAACAAGAAGAAATAAGTCAATTTAGGTTGTAGTCAATAAAATGTTAGAGAAACTATGTTTTTGGAGGATTTAATAATTAAATGTAGGCTATTCAATTTATTCTCTGTGAAGAACACTATCAAGAGAAGGAAAATCCAAGCCCAGAGGAGAAAATATTTGCAAAAGACATATCTATTAAAAGATTGTTAGCAAAAATATACAAGGAACTCTTAAAATTCAGTAATAAGAATACCAAAAATCAATTTAAAAATAGGCCAAAGATCTCAACACCTTATCAAAGAAGGTCTATAGATGGCAAGCAAGCATATGAAACAATGTTCTGCATCATATGTCACCAAGGAAATACAAATAAAAACAACAATGAGATATCACTACACACCTATTAGAGGATCCAAATCCACAACATTGACAACAGCAAATGCTAGCAAGAACGTGGAACGAGAGGTACTCTTATTCACTAATGGTGAGAATGCAAAATGGCAGTTTCTTATAAAACTAAATATATTCTTGCCATATGATCCCACAATTGCACTGCTTGGTATTTACCCAATGGAGTTAAAAATTAGATGTACAACAAACATGCACACAGATGTTTATAGCTGCTTTATTCATAATTACTAAAACTTGGAAGCAACAGAAATGTTCTTCAGTAAGTCAATGGATAAATAAACAGTTGGTTCATCCAGATAATGGGATATTGTTCAGTACTAGAAATAAATGAGCTATTAAGCCATTAAAACACATGAAGGAAATTTAAACGCATATTATTAAGTGAAAAAATAACAATCTGGAAAAGCTACACACCATATAATTCTGTCTATCTTACATTCTGGACTTCAGATAAGTAAAACATTAGGATCTCCAGGGGTTAAGATGGAGAGAGGATGAAGACATTGAGCACAGAAGATTTTTAGAGTGGTAAACCTACTCTGTGTGATATTATAATCGTTAATACACATTATTACACATTTATCCACATTCTTAGAATGTACAATAACAAGAACAAACCCAACTACAGGCTTTGGAAGACAATGAAGTGTAAGTGTAGTTTCATCAATTGTAATAAATGTCCCACTTTGAGGGGATGTTGATAATGGAAGAGGCTATACATGTGGAGGGACTGAGTGTATACGGATAATCTGTTTACTTTCCATTCCATTTTGCTTTGATTCTAAAACCGCTTTTCTAAAGTCTACGTTTTAAAAATGAAAGAGATTCCATTCTTTCTTTGAAGTTTAGTAAGACTTTTATTCCCTTGGATTTTGTCTCTAGGCTTCCCAGACGAAGTACATACTTTAGAAAAGGTAAGCTGTCCTATTTAAAGCCTATTGTAAGCTCTTTATAGAGAAGATAACTAGAGTTAAATAATTTATATAAACATACACAATATTAGCTCCTTGGAAGAAGAATTAGTATCTTTAATTAAATCATAAACATTTGTAAAAATATGTCATAGACATTTCAAGTTATCATTCACAAACATAAAGCTTAACTCAGCATCATCACTATTGTTAGCAGTTGATAGAATATGAATTGAGTATTTCTCTATGTGAAGCAAAGGCTTATGTGCCTTTGATGTCTTTCTATTTTATTTATTCAACAAATCCTACATACGATTTTTTAAATAAAGGCAGTTTCAGGTAACTCTTAGTTACTGTACAATAATAAAAATCTATAGTGTGTGTGTGTGTATGTGTGTGTTTTTGAGGTGTTATCAAACAGGAACTTCATAATATTTTTTTGCTTATTTTGAAAAGTCTAGATTAAAAGGTGAGCTTTAGGATGGGTTCCTCACAGTAAGTGTATTGTATTGTTATACATATATATTTACATAAAAGTTTGAAGTTTGCATGAATTGACAATTGGAGAAATTTAAACTCAATTTCTCCATGTCAAGTTTTTATTGAAAATTAACAAATCTAAAATAAAGGTTTAATAGTAACAAACCACATGCATTAACATTTGTCCCTACACTAAAGCCTATGCAACAAAATTCATCAGAATGTGAATTTCTAATTGACAGTAACAGTTGCATCACTTAGAAACAAATTATTCACCTTATGAAAGCCATCAACCTTCCAGATATATTTTCTTCTTGTTCTTCCTCCACTCCATCTATAAATGCAACAGTAGATGGGATTGCAGATATGATGTTGATATGGTTTGGCTGTGGTCCCACTAAAATCTCATCTTGAATTGTAGATCCCATAATTTCCACGTGCCATGGTAGGGACTCAGTGGGAGGTAATTGAATCATAGGGGTGGGTCTGTCTAATGGTGTTTTCATGATAGTGAATAAGTCTCACAAGATCTGACGGTTTTATAAAGGGCAGTTCCCCTGCACATGCTCTATGCCTGCCATCATATAAGACATGCCTTTGCTCCTCCTTTGCCCCCACATGATCATGAGGACTTCACAGTCACGTGGAACTGTGAGTCCATTAAAATTCTTTTTCTTTATAAATTACCCAGTCTCAAGTATTTCTTCATAGTAGTACGAAAATGGACTAATACAAATGTATATTTCAACACACACAAAAATGCACCACCTTTCTTTTTACAATACTCTATGGAGTAAACCAGAGTTATGAACCTATGAAATACATTAACGTATTCAAGGGATGTAATTTCTCCTGTATCAAAGTTTTTAAAGAATGCATCATTCTTATGTCTTAGGAAATCTACTTAATGTGATTACAAGATAATAATAGCATAAGTGTGACTACAGAAATAACTTTCTTGTAGCTTTGCAACTAGTAAGAAACAGAAAAGTTGTTCCCTAAAACTTTTTCATTTTGTTGTTTGAACATAATTAATTTCATTAATTTAACTTATATATTTCTTGGTACAGAAGATGCTAGTTTTACATTATATTCAATTAAATTTTGTGTTTGTGGCCTTTTCTATTTTTCTTTCTATTTTCTGCTTGGCTTGTTGCATCAATAAGGAGTGATGAAGTTTAATTACATTTATGAAAATGAACTTAAAACTATTATTATTTTACACAAGTTCTAATGTCAAAGCCATTTTAGAATGAACAACAAAAGCTTATCAAATGATTCATAGTACTTACAGCATGCCAAGTGATAGAAAAGAATTCTTATTTATTGTTAGAACAGCATTAAACTTTCACAGTACAGAAAATTGATTATCCCTTCCTGATTTGTTTGTTTTCTCCACACTCTTTGGGGCCATTACATTGCTTCCATATAATTCTCTAACGTGTTATTTCCCACTAGCAATATAGTATAGCAATTACTTTCTTAGATGATACATTATGGTGACTTTAAATGTAATAAACTAATAGAATTGATAGTATTTAAGCTCTCATAATGCAAGCTTTTTAATCTAATGAATAGTATTATACATTAAATTTCAAATGAACAGAAGCAGTAGGTCCCTGTTTGATTTCCCTTTATGTGTTATTCAGGGAATAAGGAGGGGAGCCTGATGGGGTGGAATTTGGATAATGTAATGATGACTTACAATATTTTTTTCTTTCTCTCTTATCTAATTCATACATTTTGCCTTATTCAGTAATTAAAATATATGACAAAATGGGATTGCTAGAACCACAGAGTTTCAGAAAGGGAAAGAACACAAATGCATCTTATAATGCTTGACATATAGTGCTCAATAGTAGGTACTGAATTAATATTGAGGAATTGAGAAATTAGTCTCTAGAGTCAGACAGACATGGATATAAAACTTATCTCAAATATTTACCAGCTATATGGCCTGAGACAAGTTACTCAGCTATAGCCAATTTTTTAAATAAAAGCTCCATAAGATTTCACAAAGATTAAGAAAGAAAATGCATACAAAGAACTTAGCACAAAACCTAATATGTGTTATACACGTATTAGCTTTCATCAGTATTACTGTTGTTATTGTTAGTATTTTTCTTTAATCCTTAATTTAAAAAAACAGGAATTTAATAGATGTTTTTATCATTTTTAGCATTGTTGTTGTCCATCAATACTAATAATTAATAATTATTATCATTTCTTTTCCTCCCAAGCTTTGTAAGCTGAGTACAAACTGCCCCATCCATTTTTATCATCCAAATAAGATGATGTTTCTACTCCAGGTTTTCTATTGTGTTTTAATTTATTATTCAGAGAATCAACTCTATTTCCAGCATATGGTGTGGGTAGAAGAAACAGAAGTTTGAGGTACAAATACTAGGGTACCTGGGCTTCATGCAGCAAAGACTGCTGATGGCAATAACAACAAAATATTAGAACCTCTGCTTCACTCCTCCACAGCATTTATACCAGCTTGAAAACGCTTCACATAGGTGAAGCAGAACCAGTCCCCTTCCACATGCCTTCTGAATTAAAATGCCAACAAAAAAATATTTCCCTGACTCAGCTTATAGATAATTTATTTCTGAATAAAGCTGAAAATTTTAAAATCCCAATGAACTTTGCTGGGACAGATTTTTTATCTGCAGCAGCCAAGACCTTCCTTAGAATATATTTTGATCTTAGGAATAACACTAGAAAATGAAGAAAGCAATGGATTAAGGACTTAAATGTTAGATCTAAAACCATAAAAACCATAGAAGAAAACCTAGGCAATACCATTCAGGACATAGGCATGGACAAGGATTTCATGACTAAAGCACCAAAACCAATGGCAACAGAAGCCAGAATTGACAACTGGGATCTAATTAAACTAAAGAACTTCTGCACAGCAAAAGAAACTACCATCAGAGTGAACAGGCAACCTACAGAATGGGAGAAAATTTCTGCAATCTACCCATCTGACAAAGGGCTAATACCCAGAACCTACAAAGAACATAAACAGATTTACAAGAAAGAAACAAACAACCCCATCAAAAAGTGGGCAAAGGATACGAACAGACACTTCTCAAAAGAAGACAACTATGCAGCCAACAGACACATAAAAAAATGCTCATCATCACTGGTCATTAGAGAAATGCAAATCAAAACCACATGAGATACCATCTCACACCAGTTAGAATGGTGATCATTAAAAAGGAAACAACAGATGCTGGAGAGGATGTGGAGAAATAGGAATGCTTTTACACTGTTGGTGGGAGTGTAAACTAGTTCAACCATTCTGGAAGACAGTGTGGGGATTCCTCAAGGATCCAGAACTAGAAATACCAGTTGACCCAGTGATCCCATTACTGGGTGTATACACAAAGGATTATAAATCATGCTACTATAAAGACACGTGCACATGTATTTTTACTGTGGCACTATTCACAACAGTGAAGACTTGGAACCAACCCAAATGTCCATCAATGATAGACTGGATTAAGAAAATGTGGCACATAGGTGGAGCCCACCGCAGCACAAGGAGGCCTGCCTGCCTCTGTAGATTCCACCTCTGGGGACAGGGCATAGCTAAACAAAAAGCAGCAGAAACCTCTGCAGATGTAAAAGTCCCTGTCTGACAGATTTGAAGAGAGCAGTGGTTTTCCCAGCACCGAGGTTGAGATCTGAGAATGGACACACTGCCTGCTCAAGTGAGTCCCTGACCCCTGAGTAGCCTAACAGGGAGACATTCCCCACTAGGTGCAGACTGACACCTCACACCTCACATGGCTGGGCACACCCCTGAGATGAAGCTTCCAGAGTAGGAATCAGACAGCAACACTCGCTGTTCAGCAATATTCTATCTTCTGCAGCCTCCGCTGCTGATACTGAGGCAAACGGGGCCTGGAGTGGACCTCAAGCAAACTCCAACAGACCTGCAGTTGAGGGTCCTGACTGCTAGAAGGAAAACTAACGAACACAAAGGACACCCACACCAAAACCCCATCAGTACGTCACCATCATCAAAGACCAAAGACAGATAAAACCACAAAGATGGGGAAAAAGCAGTGAAGAAAAGTTGGAAATTCAAAAAATCAGAGCGCATCTCCCCTTCCAAAGGAATGCAGCTCATCACCAGCAATGGAACAAAGCTGGATGGAGAATGACTTTGAGGAGTTGAGAGAAGAAGGCTTCAGTCTATCAAACTTCTCAGAGCTAAAGGAGGAACTAGGTAACCAGAGCAAAGAAACTAAAAACCTTGAAAAAAGAATGGATGAATGGATAACAAAAATAGTCAATGCAGAGAAGACCTTAAAAGAACTGATAGAGATGAAAACCATGACACGAGAACTATGTGACAAATGCACAAACTTCAGTAATTGACTTGATCAACTGGAAGAAAGAGTATCAGTGATTGAAGATCAAATGAATGAAATGAAGTGAGAAGAGAAGTGTAGAGAAAAA
>NW_012121154.1:495843-496665 GCF_000951035.1 Colobus angolensis palliatus | reverse complement strand
AAACAAAACAAAACATTATGGACACTACTCATTTAATAAGGTGTGTGAAACATGTAGCAATCACTGCTCAAGTATTTTTAATTATGCTATTTCTCTATTTTCGAGTTATTATTTCCAAATAATAACTTTTGCTCTTTTGAATTCTAATTCCCATTTTAAATTTTTAAACTAATATTCTTATTATGTGATTCATTTAATTTAATGTCAATACATTTATTTTTCACTATTTTCTTATTTGATAAGTTTTTTTAAGACAACAAATTACCCTTTGGGCACTACTTTAGTTGTGTTGCATAGGTCCTGATTCAGAGCGTTTTCATTTTATTTTCTACATATTCTGAAATCTTGGCTTTGATTTCATATTTTTAAAACTGCTTTTCGTCTTCACTTGATTGTATCAATAGGAAAGGAAATTTTCATTATGCCCAGAGTGCAGGTACTATTTTTTTATTCACTGCTTTTACTTCAAAGTAGGACAGCGTCATGCACTACTTATATTGTGCCTGCCAGAGAAAGCTCTCTTCCACTCACACAAGCCTCCATTCCCCTTTGCCTCATAAGGTTAGTTGCTTGGAAAGACACAATATAAGGCCTACAAACTGAAGTTCCTGGGCCAGGCAGGCAATGAAAATGAAGGAAGCCACACAGCTGAGGGCTGTATTTAACCGGAGAGATCATGCCTCCTATGAAAAGGCCAGCTGCTACTCACCCATTCCCCATGAATCCACAGGGGAATGTGTGTTCAGCATTGCCATAATATTTCAAAACTGAAAAAAAAAAAAAAAAAAAGGCCGGGCGCGGTGGCTCAAGCCTGTAATCCCA
>NW_012121154.1:452902-494773 GCF_000951035.1 Colobus angolensis palliatus | reverse complement strand
TGAGAGACTGGACACTAGAGTCAAAAGCCTTTATATATATATAAATACTTTAAGTTTTAGGATGCATGTGCAGAATGTACAGGTTTGTTACATAGGTATACACGTGCCATGGTGGTTTGCTGCACCCATCAAAGTATCATCTATATCAGGTATTTCTCCTAATGCTATCCCTCTCCTAGCCCCACTAGCCTCCGAAAGACCCCGATGTGTGATGCTACCGTCCCTGTGTCCATGTGTTGTCATTGTTCAATTCCCACTTATGAGTGAGAACATGCAGTGTTTGGTTTTCTATTCCTGTGTTAGTTTGCTGACAATGACGGTTTCTAGCTTCATCCATGTCCCAGAAAAGGACATGAACTCATACTTTTTGTGGCTGCATAGTATTCAATGGTGTATATGTGCCACATTTTCTTTATTCCGTCTGTCACTGATGAGCATTTGGGTTGGTTCCAAGTCTTTGGTATTGTAAATAGTGCTGCACTAAGCATACGTGTGCATGTATCTTTATAGTAGAATGATTTATACTCCTTTGGGTATACATCCAGTAATGGGATTGCTGGGTGAAATGGAATTTCTGGTTCTAGATCCTTGAGGAATTGCCAAACTGTCTTCCAGAATGGTTGAACTAATTTACACTCCCACCAACAGTGTAAAAGTGCAGCTATTTCTCTATATCCTCTCCAGCATCTATTGTTTCCTGAAGTTTGAATGACTGTCATTCTAACTGGTGTGAGATGGTATCTCATTGTGGTTTTGATTTGCATTTCTCCAATGACAAGTGATGATGAGCTTTTCTTTTCATATGTTTGGTAGCCACATAAATGTCTTCTTTTGAGAAGTGTCTGTTCATATCCTTTGCTTACTTTTTGATAGGGTTCTTTTTTCTTGTAAATTTAAGTTCCATGTAGATTCTGGATATTAGCCCTTTGTCAGATGGATAGATTGCAAAAATTTTCTCCCATTCTGTAGATTTCCTTATCACTCTACTGATAGTTTCTTTTGCTGTACAGAGGCTCTTTAGTTTAATTAGATCCCATTTGTCAATTATGGCTTTTGTTGCCATTGCTTTTGGTGTTTTAGTCATGAAGTTTTTGTCCATGCCTATGTCCACAATGGTATTGCCTAGGTTTTCTTCTAGTGTTTTTATGGTTTTAGGTCTTATATTTAAGTCATTAATTCATCTTGAGTTAATTTGTATATAAGGTATAAGGAAGGGGTTCAGCTTCAGTTTTCTGCATGTGGCTAGCCAGTTTTCCCAGCAGCATTTATTAGATAAGGAATCCTTTCCCGATTGCATATTTTTGTCAGGTTTGTTGAAGATCAGATGATTGTAGATGTGTGGCATTATTCCTGAGGCCTCTGTTCTGTTCCATTGGTCTATATATCTGTTTTGGTAGCAGTACTATGCTGTTTGGGTTATTATAGCCTTGTAGTATAATTTGAAGTCAGGTAGCATGATGCCTCCAGCTTTGTTCTTTTTGCTTAGGATTGTTTTGGCTATACGGGCTTTTTGCTTCCAAATGAAATTTAAAGTAGCTTTTTCTAATTCTGTGAAGAAAGTCAATGGTAGCTTGATAGAGATAGCACTGAATCTTTGGGCAGTATGGCAATTTTCATGATATTGACTCTTCCTATCCATGAGCATGGAATATTTTTCCATTTGTTTGTGTCCTCTCTTATTTCCTTGAGGAGTGGTTTGTAGTTCTCCTTGAAAAGGTCCTTCACATCCCTTGTAAGTTGTATTCCTAGGTATTTTATTCTCTTTGTAGCAATTGTGAATGGGAGTTCACTCATGATTTGATTCTCTGTCTGTTATTGGTGTATAGGAATGCTTGTGATTTCTGCACATTGATTTTGTGTCCTGAGACTTTGCTGAAGTTGCTTCTCAGTTTAAGGAGATTCTGGGCTGAGACGATGGGGTTTCTAAATATACAATCATGTCATCTGCAAACACAGACCATTTGACTTCCACTCTTTCTATTTGAATACGCTTTATTTCCTTCTCTTGCCTGATTGACCTGGCCAGAACTTCCAATACTATGTTGGAGTGGTGAGAGAGGGCATCCCTGTCTTGTGCCAGTTTTCAAAGGGAATGCTTCCAGTTTTTGCCCATTCAGTATGATACTGGCTGTGGGTTTGTCATAACAGCTCTTATTATTTTGAGATAGGTTCCATCAATACCTAGTTTATCGAGAGACTTTAGCATGAAGGGCTGTTGAATTTTGTCAAAGGCCTTTTCTGTATCTGTTGAGATAATCATGTGTTTTTTGTCATTGGTTCTATTTATTTGATGGATTATGTTTATTGATTTGTGAATGTTGAACCAGTCTTACATCCCAGGGATGAAGCCGACTTGATCATGGTGGATAAGCTTTTTGATGTGCTGCTGGATTCGGTTTGCCAGTATTTTATTGAGGATTTTCACATCAGTGTTCATCAGGGATATTGACCTGAAATTTTCTTTTTTCTTGTTGTATCTCTGCCAGGATCTTCGTGAAGCATACACATGTATCAATAGCCAAATCAATCAGGTGGAAGAAAGGATATCAGAGATTGAAGATCAACTTAAAGATTGAGGACAAGATTAGAGAAAAAAGAATGAAGAGAAACGAAAAAAGCTTCCAAGAAATATGCGACTATATTAAAAGACCAAACCTATGTTTGATTGGCATACCTGAAAGTGACAGGGAGAATGGAACCAAGTTGGAAAACACTCTTCAGGATATTATCCAGGAGAACATCCCCAACCTAGCAAGACAGGCCAACATTCAAATTCAGGAAATACAGAGACCACCACAAAGATGCTCCTAAAGGAGTACAACCCTAAGACATATAATCATCAGACTCACCAAGGTTGAAATGAAGGAAAAAAGGTTAAGGGAATCCAGAAAGAAAGGTCAGGTTACCCACAAAGGAAAGCCCATCAGACTAACAGTGGATCTCTCTGCTGGCCAGAAGAGAGTGCGGTTCAATATTCAACATTCTTAAAGAAAATCATTTTCAACCCAGAATTTCACATCCAGCCAAACTAAGCTTCATAAGTGAAGGAGAAATTAAATCCTCCTTTACAGACAAGCAAATCATGATAGACTTTGTTACCATCAGGCATGCCTTACAAGAGCTCCTGAAGGAAGCACTAAATATGGAAAGGAAAACCCGGTACCAGCCACTGCAAAAAACATGACAAATTGTAGAGACCATCCAACACTATAAAGAAACTGCATCAACTCATGGGCAAAATATCCAGCTAGCATCGTAATGACAGGATCAAATTCACACATAACACTATTAACCTTAAATGTAAATTGGCTAAATGCTCCAATTAAAAGACACAGACTGGAAAATTGGATAAAGAGTCAAGATGTCTCAGTGTGCTGTATTTAGGAGACCTATCTCATGTGCAAAGACACACATAGGCTCAAAATAAAGGGATGGAGGAAGATCTACCAAGCAAATGGAAAGCCAAAGAAAACAGAGGTTGCAATCCTACTCTCTGATTAAACAGACTTTAAACCAACAAAGATCAAAAAAGGCAAAGAAGGGCATTACATAATGGTAAAGGGATCAACACAACAAGAAGAGCTAACTGTCCTGAATATATGAGCACCCAACACAGGAGCACCCAGATTCATAAAGCAAGTTCTCAGAGACTACAAAGAGACTTAGACTCCCACACAATAATAGTAGAAGACGTTAACACCCCACTGTCAATATTAGACAGATCAGCGAGACAGAAAATTAACAAGTATATTCAGGACTTGAACTCAGTCCTGGACCAAGCAGACTTAATAGACATCTACAGAACTCTCCACCCCAAATGAACAGAATATACTTTCTTCTCAGCACCATATTGCACTTATTCTAAAATTGACCACATAATTGGAAGTAAAACACTCCTCAGCAAACGTGAAAGAACAGAAATCACAACAAACAGTCTCGCAGACCACAGTACAATCAAATGAGAACTCAGGATTAAGAAACTCACTCAAAACCGCACAACTCATGGAAACTGAACAACCTGCTCCTGAATGAATACTGGGTAAATAACAAAATTAAGACAGAAATAAATAAGTTCTTTAAAACCAGTGAAAACAAAGACACAATGTACCAGTATCTCTGGGACACAGCTAAAGCAGTGTTTAGAGGGAAACTTATAGCACTATATGCCCACAGGACAAAGCAGGAAAGATCTAAAATCAACACCCTAATGTCACAAATACAAGCACTAGAGAGGCAAGAGCAAACAAATTCAAAAATTAGCAGACAAGAAATTAAGAGCAGAACTGAAAGAGATAGAGACATGAAAAACACTTCCAAAAAAATCAATGAATCCAGGAGCTGTTTTTTGAAAAGATTAACAAAATAGATAGATTTCTAGCCAGACTAATGAAGAAAGGAGACAAGAATCAAATAGACACAATAAAAAATGATAAAGGGGATATCACCACTGATCCCACAGAAATATAAACTACCATCAGAGAATACTGTAAACACCTCTATGCAAATAAACTAGAAAATCTAGAAGAAATGGATAAATTCCTGAACACATACACCCTGTCAAGACTAAACCAGGAAGAAGTCAAATCCCTGAATTGACCAATAACAAGTTCTGAAATTGAGGCAGTAATGAACAGTTTACCAACCATAAAAAGTGCAGGACCAGACAGATTCACAGCCGAATTCTACCAGAGGTACAAAGAGGAGTTGGTATCGTTCCTTCTGAAACTACTCCAAGCAACAGAAAAAGAGGGACTCCTCCCTAGTTCATTTTATGAGTCCAGCACCATCCAGATGCCTTTATTTATATTTACCAGATATAAAATTTTCTAAATGTGAGGTGCTAGGGATGTGTGTGGTTTTTTTTACTTGCTATTTTAGAAAAATTACTACTTTAAAGTCATAGCCATAAATATCGAAATTCAAAATTTTCAGATGTTATAACTTTTTCAGAGGATAAAAATGTTTTCCAGGGTAGAATTTAATTCAATTAGATCACAGTTAAACTAAAAATAACCTCAGAACAAAAAAGATACTGCCATTGTATTTATTCTAGGTCACTGTACAATCCCCACCTGTTCTCTCGGCAAGTTTTACTCTATAGATGTTACAGTATTAATTTTCACACCATTTTCCAAGAAATGAAAATTATCGTATTTACAGTCCAAGGCAAGAATCAGCAAATATTTCAGTAAAGTTCTGGATAGTAAATATTTTGAAGACCATATGGTCTCTCTTGCAATATAGCAATTTACTTCAATATATTATGGTATCATGATACATAGCAGCATTCACAAAGCAGCAAAAGCAATATGCAAATGATTGGCATAGCTGTGTTCCAATAACATTTTATCTCTTGCTAAAATTTGGATTTGATGCTGGGTATGGTGGTCCACTCCTGTAATCCCAGTTTTTTGGGAGGCTGAGGTGGGAGGATCACTTGAGGTCAGGAGTTTGAGACCAACCTGGTCAACATGGTAAAAAAAAAAAATACAAAAATTAACTGGGTGTGGTGGTGCGTGCCATAATCCCAGCTACTCGGAAGGCTAAGGCACGAAAATTGCTTGAACTCAGGAGGTGGAGGTTGCAGTGAGCTGAGGTCACACCACTGCATTCCAGCCTGGGTGACAGAGCAAGACTCCATCTCAGAAAAATAAATAAGTAAATAAAACAAACAAATAAATAAATAAAATTTGAATTTTATATAACTTACATAAATCTCAAAACATTAATTTTTATTTTTAACCATTTAAAAATGTAAAAACGTTTGTCAATTCATGGTCCTACAGAAACAGGTAGTAGGATAGGTGTGACCCACAGGCCATAGTTTGCTAACATAATTTTAGAGCAAATCATTCCCAGTATCAAGATAACCTGGAATACCAAATTCCATATAAATTTTTAATAATTTTAAAATCATATTGCCACATTAATAAAGTTGCTTAGAAGCAAAGAATCAGAACAGAGGAACATGAATTATCTGAAGGAACATTTCATCTAAAACCAGGTAGATTCCAGGTAATTATCAATATTCCACAAAAAAGCATATCACGTGGAAACTGCTAATCAAATATCTCCTTGTACACTTGTGAAGTTTTCTCATTTCACAAATCCACACTCAAGCAGAGACTTCAAAATATCAGTGGGGATAAGCAGTATTCCTAATGGTTTTCCAGCTCTAACTCTGGCTAATTGTTTTTCAAGATGACATTTCTGACTATATTATCTCTTAACAACACGTTGAAGGCAGATAAAAGCCAGGAGTTATAAGACCAATCTCTATCATATGGGCAACACCATAGGTAGATGCATTCATCAATATATTTAACTTAATTTTACCTTTTAAACATATTCCAAGGAAAATGTGAAACAATTTGCTTGTTAAATGTACCAGTGGGTTTCTATTTTCAGTTTCCTAAGGAAACTATCATTATCCCTTACTTTCTTTCAGGAATTAAAAACCACACAGTAAGTAGATTTATGTCATACAATTCTTAGAGGTTGTTTATATTACCAAGATATTATAAAGACATGTATCATATATATTTCTTGTGTGTGCAGTCTTATCTCATGTGATACACAGATGTTCCCTTTTGCAAAGCTGTTGTATCCAGAATAAAGAAGAATCTAGGAGGAATGTGAGCAAGTCTGAAACAATCCGACAGAATAACGAATGGTTCCTTAATCATTTCGGAGTATTTCCTTGCACAGATTTTAGATATTATATCTGTTCTGAAAAATATATATATAAATAAGATCATCAAGCCAAAATAGCTTTTGTGAATGTCTCCTTGGCTAATAAAGTCCATAGCTTGGATTCAGCATTTTATACTTAAGAGTTATCTAAGGTCTTCAGGAATATATAAGTTAAAGAGTTAAATCTACCTTCTTATTTTGAAAATAGCAATAGATGGATGTCTGTGGTGTCAGAAAAGAAGAATCCTAGAAGCCCCACAAAAGTGTGCTAAGTAATTTGTACGGCTTAATTAACATTATGTTTTACTGAAATCATGAAATAAAGGTATGATTAAATATTTTAAAGTATGGAAAATTTTAGGAAAGATATAAGTTTGTGTTAATTTTGCTTAATATCACCAGCTATTAAAATCCAAGAGGTGTTCTTTTCTTCCTTGAGGAATTTAAATTTTTATAAAATAGTCATAACTAGGTATCCTGCTAACGTCCTACTCATGATAAATCCTCTAAGATTTCAGGCCCAGGAACTAGGGGCCTAAGACTGGGCCCAGGAACTAGGGACCAGAAGAAGTCATTGAACTTATTGAAGGCGGCAGTAATGATGGTAATGGTGGGGTGTGTGTGTGTGTGTGTGCCCGCAGGCGTGTGTGTGTGTGTGTTTGTTTTGTCTCCATGGCAATTTGTTTAAATATCCCAACTGTATGAAGAGAAATCATCCCAAATGAAACTATTTTTAAAAGAAAAAGTGTTACAATTTTTCACATGCCGCTATAATTTTCATTCAAATTGTCATTGATCATCACTCCTTAATCAGCTATAAATATGTAAATATTGATAATAGTATTACCTAACTCAAATTTAAATATTTTAACCTTAAGAAATTTATAGAAAACATTTGTCAAAGGCTTTACTGAAAAATAATCTATGTCATGAAATCCCCATGATTTAGTATTCTACCAATTATTTTTGAAAAATACACTATCTTTTTATTTACACATTCTTTTATAATTATTTACGCTTGTCATTTCAGTAATACTTTCTAGAATTTCACCAGAAACTGGAACTTAACTGGTTTTGTTTTATCTAGTACTTGCTATCTCCTCCTACCACATGTAAACACACTGGGGTATTTAAGACAAATTGAAGGTAAGACATATTATAAAGAACTATAATGAACCCACCTCTTGTCTACTTGCCACCCAAGATATTTAGAAATTATTAAACTGACAAAATTCAACTAAAATGTATATTTTATAGGTACTAAGTCCTGGTAAAGGAGAAAGCCCTAGAATAGAAATCAAAAGGAAGACTTTTAGTTCTGGCTCTGACACAAATTAGCTACATGGTCTTCAGCATGTCTTACATTTTTTTGTTTCTTCATCTGTAAGATGGGATTAAGAAAAAATCTGTTCAATTGGTGGAGTTATTTTGCATTTTTATTGAAGTTAATACATATGGAAATCTTTGGAAATATAAAAAATGTTCTAAAATTTTATGGTCTATCATTACATCAATTCTACTTAAATTTACTTATATATTGATCTTCTACTATGTTTTAATTTCTGTGCTACTTTCAGTTATAATTAGATTTACAATAATTTCAACCAATGAATGTGGGGTCAAGGCAAGATTATGACCATAAAACTGACAAAAATTCTGTGTTTTTGAAAATCCAGTTTTCTTCCACCCTACTCCACAGAATCAGCCTGTGTGTGTGTGTGCATATATATGTGGGGGGGGGGGGGGGTTTATTTTGGGAGGAGTACACTGAGAGATTACAGAATAAGGATCTACTTAACTTCTATCACTGACAATGCTGGAGTATGCCCCCAGAAAGAGGTACTAGACTCAAGTCACGAACTATCATGACTCACTTTGTTCATAACCATATCACCAACTTAATCACAGCAACCAGAAGCAATTCATTAAGAGCTACATGGTGGTCATGATGTCTGGCTATAACAAGTTTTTTTATTTGCTTGCTAGTTTAAAAAATAATTAGAGTGCCTTAACCAAAGCAAGTCACTTAGTAGTCCAAAACATACCACCCACACTCATAACTGTTAGAATACAACAGTTATTTGTGTTTCTCTAAAGACCAGTGATGATGGCATTTTTTCATATGTTTGTTGGCTGCATAAATGTCTAACAAACCTACATGTTCTGAGCATGTACCCCAGAACTTAAAGTATAATTTTAAAAAATAATAATACAAGATAATGCCATATATGCTGCTAGTAAACTACAATTAATTCAGGATAATAATCAAGAATATTAATGATGTTCCAGTTAAACACTGGCTCATATAATACTGTTTTTGAGCTTATTTCTGGTTTGTAGAGGACTAATGATCCGTATATGAATACAAGACTAAAATTTAGAATGAAAATGTCCCACTAAGACTAAAAACTAGTATCTGAAACAGGCTTTAGAATTTAAAATTGCATTGCTACATTCAGCAATATCTGCTAAAGTGCAATTCTTCATTAATATCCACAATCCATACACACTTGCTTCCAAGAATACCCAATACCAAATAAAATTAGTCATCAATAAGTCTTCTTCTATTAAATTATATGCTAAATCTCCTCTGATCCATGCTAAAATCCATGATCCCTAAAATCCTTTTCAAATGTGACCTGCTTATGTGGGCTGCTCACATTTGTCATTGGTAAGTTTTATTTAATTAAAGAAATTTTCTTAACACCTTTTGACTACTCAGAAATAGATATGTATATCAGCATTAGGTAGGTATTAGTAACCCTGTTCACTAGGCATAGAGCCTTAGACAAATTCAGAGAGATGGCAAAATTTTGATATTTTTCTCCAGTAACATTGAATCCAAGAGGAAGGCAATATACAAGAAAATTACCTCTGACTGAGTCCAGACAGGGTTATCCTTAGCTACATATTACTAATATTTTACAGTTTCATATCTATAAGGTTAGAGAATAAACAAAGTGATCTATTAGAGAAATTTTGTCTTATAATTTAATATAATCAACATTTACCTCTCACAAAAAGTATTCACTGGGTTGTTTATAATGGTGGCTTTATTATGTCCCATCTGCTTTATTTGTAGCCTGGGTGACCAGATGGCGGGGTCAAGAGAGCTTCATCTTTCTTGCTTTAATACAAAGAACACTTAAAATAGATTGCAGTATGTGTGATCAGAAACTAGTTTACTGCTGACCATTATCTATGTATAATCAATTTATTTAAATGTAATTATTGTAAAAGTAAAATACATGTCTTATGCATATATATTCCTAATTTAGCATTGCACTGAGCACATTGAAGCCATGTGCTAAATATTTACTTATTGTTGATTGTAAGGAGCAAATTTAGTACAATCCACCCAGTAATATTTATTTATGCATTTATTTATTTGAGATGGAGTTTTGCTTTTTCACCCAGCCTGGAGTGAAGTGGTGCCATCTTGGCTCACTGCAACCTCCACTCCCCCTATTACCTCCCCCAGCCGGGGTTCAAGTGATTCTCCTGTCTCAGCCTCCCAATTGGGACAATTGGCACCCGCCACCATGCCTGGCTAATTTTCATATTTTTAGTAGAGACAGGATTTTGCCATGTTGGCCAGGCTGATCTCAAACTCCTGACTTCAAGTGGTCCACCCACCTGGGCCTTCCAAAGTGCTAGGATTACTGGTTAAGCCACCGTGTGTGGCCCCCAGTAATATTTAAATAACACCCAGTGGCCCAAGAAAAATCTTGCCACAGGCTCAATAATGTGTATAACTATTGGTAACTCCTTTATAAATATTGATAACTCTGACACAAATAACAGCACTGATTTTTTACCCACTATTACTTTACCACTTAAGGCAATTAAGGGCCTGAAAAAGCACCCAAATTATTTCAAGAACTAATTTATAAACTAAGAATTTGTCTGATTAAGGAAATTTTATTTTGACCATACTTTCTTTTTAAAATTACCAATAGGTAACATATTAGGGAAACAAAAATTTCCAAGATGTGTTTGTGTATGGTGGTTAACTAATAGACACTAATAGACAAAATGCGGTAATACATCATGAATAATTGCCAGGTTATTTACAAAAGCTCATCAAATTGAGATCATAATTATAGTACTGCTTCAAGGTATAGACAGGAATCCTCATAAAGATGTATGTTTTAAATGGTGACAGTTATACTTAGTATAGATATAAATTTTTATGATGTCCCGTTTATTTTCAAAGCAATAGAAAATTTCTGTCTTCTTAAATGATCTCCTTCTCTCTCTCCCTCACTGTCTCCCTCCTCTCTCCTCTCACTCACTTTCAATTTAAAAATAAAAGAGATCTTTGCTGTAGGCAAAAGCACAGACTAATAATTACATTCAGATAACATTTAGAGATTTCAATTTGTTTTTCACATTTAGCTAGTTTTCTTCCTTTCTATTTACTCTTGGAATGCAAATTAACACATGGGGGGGCAAATATCTCTTCATAAATGTAGGCATCTCTGATTTATTAGCAATCTGATTATTGATAAAATTTACCTTATTTAGTATCAGGAGGGCATTGCACTGACTTTTTCATCCCCTTTACTTATTTTCTTATACAAATTCAATATTTGAAACATCTTAACTTTTGTATAAAGTTTTATAAAAGTAGTCATTGTATATTTTAAGATAATACTGCTAAATAAATTATCTTTTTTATAGTAAAGACAAATAGGAGAAATAGCATTTATGCATATGATACCAAAACAATTATTTGAAAACTGAAAAAAAAAAATCATCAGCATTTTAAATAATTTTTATATATAAAGTTGCTCAATTTAAAATACCAAGATATGGGTAGTGCTGAATATGTTATCATCTACTTGGGGTGGTTTCAGAATGGCTACATTTAACAGAAAATGTGTTAGCTAAATGAAAATGGAAGTTATTTAGTGGTTTTTATCTCCAAAAAAAAAGGACAGAAGGAAAACACCTTTTGAATATTGCCCTCCTCCCGCCTCTGTAATAGGCTTTTGCTTAAATTATCTAATTTAAATCTCACATACACCCTACCAAAAAATGCTGGAATAATTATCCACATTTTGTATATGAGGAAACTGATATTTTCAGAAGCCAGGTAATTTTCTTGTGGTAATTTCTGCTATTGTTCTATTGTTATTCATACACTAATTTTTTCCAATAAATTTAATAAATCTCAGGATACATAAATATGGCAAGCTAAATTAAATTTAGAGTAAGTGAGGTTGAGGTGTAGAAAAACTAAGTGAAGTTATATATAGCTTCTAATGATAGATCACAACTTTAAGCATTCTAGCAGATAAAATTTAAAATATAGTTAATATGATATGTACTATCCACAAGTTAAAAACAAGCAGTTGCTTAGGAAATTACCTTTTTTTTTTTTTTTTGGTAAACTCATGCATGGTACAATTACTGTCACATGGGGAGTTTTATAAAACTATTTCTTAAAACTCATGTAACTTTATTATATTACATTGTCCTGGGACAAAGAATGCATAGTTCATCAGCGATCTATTGCTGGATGTCTGGATGTTGAAAGAAGAGGTGTTTCCTTTAGGAGAATACTTTATAGCCATTCAAAATAATGTTTTTGAAAAATATTTATTACCATGGATATTGGTCACAATACATTGTTAAATAAAATATATAAACATATAAAAATAAAAATTTCTATTCTCATACCCTTACCATGTTTACGTTTTTCCATATTTTCTCTTCAGTTCTAACATAAGTGCCTCCAATTTGTTACTAATAGGAACAGAAGTAATATTTTTAATTATTAAGTAGTCATCGGATCATATTTCTTTCTGATAGTAACCATCAAATGCTAAATAACATTTTTAAAATATCACCAAATATAAAAATATATTAAGGTAAGATAAACACCTTTAACAATTCTCTTTCAAGTGTAAGTGTTCTGTAGTTTTTATTGCACCAAGAGAATAAAGTTGGCAATTAACCTGTTGTCATGGGATCTAAATTCAAACTTATCTTAATAGCACATGACCTTAAAATGCACAATAGCATATTCTATCTTAAGGTAATGCATGTGTGCATAAATAAAAATAAAAATTAAGTAGAGTATGGAACACACCCTTCTACTCATTACTGTTTTTCTGACAGGTTAACGAGCTTCAGGCCAAAATAATTTATTTCAGGTCAACAAACTAACAATTTCCAGTTTCCAGTTCTCTAGTAAAAAGAATCAACACATTCCAGAAAACATAAAAATACCTTCAAAACATTTTGGAACCTGCAAAGATATAAACCAGTCTTTTCATTAGTGCTAAAACATTTAATGACACTTTCACTTATAATTGACTTTTTTTTAAATTCGGGATAACATTATGTGGCTCCTATGTCTTTCTCAACTTTTATCTCTTCTCCACAGCTCATTAGGCAAAGAAGGAAGAAAATAGGAACACAAATTACATGGCTTTATTGTTGGTCCTTAGGCATGATACACATCTATGCTCCTTAGAGAGTTACCTATATTCCAAAGATCAGTAGGAGTTCTTTCTAAGTTGTTTTCCATTCTACAGTATATTTAATATTTCCTAGTGTCCTTGATAAATCTTTCTTGGATAAGTACTATAGAACTTTTATCTAATTACATGCTAACAGAAGAAAAGTTGACAAACACAAAAACTGTATCACCATTGCAAAATTTTAATGTATATCTCTTATCCTACGTAGGTAATGACATATGTATTTTAAAAGTTATTTTATATTATACAAAACAGTTTTGTAGCACTTCCTCAACTCTAGCAATGCATTCTGCAAACAAATTTTAATAACTAAATATTTCATCATCTTGGTCTATTGTCATTTACTAAACAACTTTAAGGTTATATCCACTTTTTGCTATTGAAAGTAAAGCTGAGGAAGAGGCCGGGATGGCAGACTAGAAGCAGCTAATATGTGTTGGCTCTCAGAAAGAGAAACGGAAGGGGTGAGTAAATACAGAGCACCTCCAACAGCAACAAACAGGTACTTGTTTTGGGACTAATCAAGGAAACGACTTGACCCATGGAGATAGAGAAAAGCAAGGCAGGCCAACGGCCCACCTGGGGGCAACACGGAGCCAAGGGAGCCTCCCTGCCCAAGGAAGTGGTGAGTGAACATGCAAGGCCGGGACCCATGATTCTCCCATGTATCTTTGCAAGCCTTGGGTCAGGAGAACCCCTCATGAACCCACTCCACCGGGGCCTTCAGTATGACACACAGAGCTACCTAGAGTCTTGGCACAGCAGCCGCTCAGGCACACACGGAGACCAGGAAGACTTAGACACTCAGGCTTTCTGAGCTTCCTGGCAAAAGTAGCTGTGACTCTGGCAAAGTGGGATCCCCAAACATACCCCTAAAAAGGAGGCTGAATCCACGGGGCTAAGCAGCGACCATCTGCAGACCCCACTTCCTGGCACCTCATGGGATAAGACCCACTGGCTTGAAATTCCAGCCAGTCACTGGTAGCAGTGTTATACCTCTCTGAGATGGTGCCCCTGGAGGTGGGGGAGTGGGGGACACCATCTTTGCTGTTTGGGTGACTTAGCCATTCCAGCCTTCGGGCTTTGGAGTGTCTGAGCTGACTGAGCGCTGAGGCAGTGCCCCAGCACAGCACAGCCGCTCTACCAAATCATGCCCAGACTGATTTATCAAGCAGGTCCCTGATCTCGTTCCTCTTCACTGTCTGGGACCTCCCAGCTGCAGTCTTCAGCCACCCCCACCAGTGATCTCTACCTGATGCAGTTTTTTTGTTTGTTTGTTTTTTGAGACTGAGTCTCACTCTGTCTCCCAGGTTGGAGTGCAGTAGTGCGATCTTGGGTCACTGCAACCTCCACTTTCCAGGTTCAAGCAATTCTCATGCCTCAGCCTCCTGAGTACCTGGGATTACAGGCACCTGTCATGACGCCCAGCCAATTTTTGTATTTTTAGTAGAGACGGGGATTTCACCATGTTGGCCAAGTTGGTCTCGAGCTCCTGACCTCAAGTAATCTGCCTGCTGCAGCCTCCCAAAGTGCTGGGATCACAGGTGTGGGCCACCATGCCTGACCTGATGCAGTTTTGAAACCTCCCTGGGATGGAGCACCCAGAGAGAGAGGCAGGCCACCATCTTTGCTGTTTGGGAGACAGCTTTTCCAGCCTTTGGGCTTTGGAGTGTCCAAGGTGACCGGGGTTGAAGTAGACCCCCAGCACAGTACAGCTGCTCTATGAAAATGCTTTTTTAAATGGGTCCTGATCTCATTCCTCATAACTGGGAGAGATCTCCCAACCAGGGTCTCCAGCTACCTCCTACAGGTGCATTCAGTCTGGAAACAGGCCCATACATCCCTGGGACAGAGCTTCCAGAGGGAGGGTTAGGCTGCCATCTTTGCTGTTTCATTTTCAGACAACTGAGAGCCTCTCTGCTACTGCCTTTGCAGTGAAACTGTCCTTGCTACTCTCAAACTAATAAAGGAGCAAAGACCCTAAGTGCCTAATCCACACCTTCAACAAGTTGCAGCTGACCCAAGGAGAGGAGGCCAGTCTGTCTCTCATGGAACCACACAACCCCAGCTGCCTGTAGCCAAACAGGGAACCCCTGGCTTGAGTCCACAGCGCAGACCCCCCCAATCCTGGCCTGAGTGCACTGAGCAATTGCTGACCTGCATCTCTCTGGGGTAAAGCCCCCAGGAGACAAGCATCGTGGTGGGGCAGTAAGCCAGCTGATGTTGAGCCCAGAGGGTTTGGTGCAGGAGCATCTGTAGCCGAGTATGGCCAGGGACGGCCATTCCTCAAGGCTACATTTGCTCCCATAAGAGACTTCAGTCCTAAGGGAGCTGTCAGACCTTATCTCTTCAGGGTGGCCTTGAACATCAGTAGGGCTACTCCAACCTGGGCAGTCCTTGGTCAGCTGGCCTCTCATGGAGCCCCAGCCTAGACACACCTGCTTACAGGGCAGTCTTGGGTGCCCTGGGGACCCATGCCATAGCTTCTGCGCTGGCAGACCGTACCTGAATGATGGAGACCTCCAGTGAGGCAGCCCCTATTGCCGCACACCAGCCCACACATTCCCTCTGCATACTGCAGCTTCCCCTGAGCCCACAGCAACTCCTCACACCACTTTACTGATGCATGTCTACACAGGTGGGTTTTGCTTTACTTGCCCCACTAGCAGGCAGGAATGCATTACACTCTTCCCACCCCTGCTGACCGTCATTGCAGATGAAGTGTTGGCAGGAGCAGAGCCAGCCAGCCTTCCAGCATCCCACCCATGCACTAATACTGTGCAGAGAACAGGGGATCCTCCCACACCCTAACTGATCACTCCTGCCTACAGAGCACAGAGAAGGCACCCAAACCTTCACTAGCCAGCACACTGCCCTAAGCCAACACCACCCCTAGTGCAACAACACACACAGCTTCCAGCAGGGACCTCCCACTCCCAACTGCCTTACCTCTGCTACTGTGGTGAATGCCCACAAGGAGGCAGGCACCCTGGGATCCACTAGCACTCAGCTGCAGCTGCTGCTCCTCAGCCCCACCAGCACAGTGGACTCCAAACCCCAAGGAGATAGAGAACAAAGTTGGGGCCCAATACCAGTCACCCCAAGGGAGAGCATACAGTCTAGGAGCTGGGAGCTGAGCGCTGGTCTAAAGCCTCCCAGAAACAAAGCCAGCCATCTGAGTCCACCTTATACCACAATCAAATCCTTAATGTCATCAAATCAGATAAAAGGAAAACAATCCAAAGATCAGCAACCTCAAAAAGTAAGGGTATGTAAATCCACAATAATGAGAAAGAATTAGCATGAGAACACTGACAACTCAAAAAGTCAAAGTGCCCTTTTTCTTCCAAATGACTGCATCACCTTTCCAGCAAGTGTTTAGAACCAAGCTGAGGCTGAGATAGCTGAAATGACAAAGTAGAATTCAGAATATGGATAGGTACAAACTTCATTGAGCTAAAGGAGTATATTATAGCACAATTCAGGGAAGCTAAAAATCACAATAAAACGTTGCAGGTGCTGACAGACAAAACAGCCATTATCGAGAAGACCATAACTGACCTGAGAGCTGAAAAACACACTACAAGAATTTCACAATGTAATCACAAGAATTAATGCAGAATAGACCAAGCAGAGAAAGTAATCTCATCTCCTAAACACTGGCTTTCTGAAATAAGACAGGCAGACAAGAATAGAGAAAAAGAATGAAAATGAATTGACAAAACTGCCAAGAAATGTCAGATTATGTAAAGAGATTGAATCCATAGCTGATTGGCATACCTGAAAGAGATGGGGAGAATGGAACCAACTTGGAAATCATATTTTAGGATGTTAGCCATGAGAACTTCCCCAACCTAGCTGGAGAGGTCAATATTCAAACACTGGAAATGCAGAGAACCTTAGCAAGATACTTCACAAGAAGACTATCTCCAACACACATAATTATTAGATTCCCTAAGGTGGAAATGAAAGAGAAAGAAATTAAAGAGAGCTAGAAATGTTAGGCTACATACAAAGGGAAGCCCATCAAACTAACTGCAGACTTCTCAGCTGAAATCCTAAAGCCAGAAGAGATTGGCAGCCAATCTTCAACATTCTTTAAAAAAAATTCCAATCTGGCAAAACTAAGCTTCAAACCAAAGGAGAAATAAGATCATTTTCAGACAAGCAAATGGTAAGGGAATGTGTTACGACCACACCTTCCTTACAAGAGCTACTAAAGGAAAAACTGAATATGGAAATGAAAGCCCCTGCAAAAACACACTGAAGTACAAAGACCAGTCACACTATGAAGCAACCATATAAAGTCTGCAAAACAGCCAGTTTAACTTCATGATGGCAAGATAAAATTCCATACATATCAATGCTAACCTTCAATGTAAATAGGCTAAATGTTCCAATTAAAAGACAAAGAATGAAAAGCTGGATAAAAAATCAAGACCCGTTGGAATGCTGTCTTCAAGAGACCCATCTCACATGCAATGACACACATAGGCTCAAAATAAAGGGATGGAGAAAAACAGAAAAAACGTACGGGTTCCAATCCTAGTTTCTGATGAAACAGACTTAAAAGCGACAAAGGTCAGAAAAGACAAAGAAGGGCATTACATAATCGTAAAGGATTCAATACAAGAAGATCTAACTCTCCTAAGTATATACGCACCCAACATAGGAGACCCAGATTCATGAAACAAGTTCTTAGAGACCTTCAGAGAGACTTAGACTATGCACCTCTATGTACATAAATTAGAAAATCTAGAAGAGACGCATAAAATTTGTGGACACATACACCCTCCCAAAACTGAACCAGGAAAAAATGGAATCCCTGAACATACTATTAATGGGCTCTAAAATCAGGACAGTAATAAAAGGCCTACCAACCAAAAAAGGCCTAGGACCAGACAGATTCACAGTTGAATTCTACCAGATGTGCAGAGAAGAACTGGTACCATTTCTACTGAAACTATTCCAAAAATTAAGGAGAGAGACTCCTCCCTAACTCTATGAAGCTAGCATCACCATGATACAAAAACCTGGCAGAGATACAAAACAAAATAAAAGAAAACTTCAGGCTAATATCCTTGCTGAACACTGATAGAGAAATCCTCAACAAAATTCTGGCAAAGTGAATCCAACAGCACAACGAAAAGCTTATCCACCGTGATCAAGTAGGCTTTATCCCTGGGATGCAAGCTTAGTTCAACACACACAAATCAATAAATGTGATTCATTACATAAACCAGAACTAAATACAAAAACAACACTATTATTTCAATAGATGCAGAAAAGGCTTTTGATAAAATTCAACATCCATTCATGTTTTAAAAAAACTCTTAATAAACTATGTATTGAAAGAACATACCTCAAAATAATAAGCATCACATATGACAAACCCACAGCCAACATTATACTAAATGAGTGAAACCTGGAAGCATTCCCCTTGAAAACTGGCACAAGACAAGGATGTAATCTCTCACCACTCCATTCAACATAGTATTGGAAGTTCTGACCAGGGCAATCAGGCAAAAGGAAGAAATAAAGGGCTTCCAAAAAGGAAGAGAGGAAGTCAAAAGATCCCTGTTTGCAGACAAAGTGATCTTATATATAGAAAATCCTATAGTCTCACCCCAAAAGCTTATTAAACTGATAAACAATTTCAGCAAATTGTCAGGATACAAAATTAATGTGCAGAAATCACTAGCATTCCTATACACCAAGAACGGTCAAGCCAAGAGTAAAATTAGAAACACATTCCCATTCATAACTGCCACAAAATAATAAAATACCTAGGAATATCGCTAACCAGGGATTTGAATTATCTCTACAAGGAGAACTATAAATCACTGCTCAAAACAATCAGAGATAATACAAACAAATGAGAAAACATTTCATCCACATTGATAAGAAGAAGAATCAATATCATGAAAATGGACATACTGCCCAAAGCAATTTACAGATTCAATGCTGTTCCTCTTAAACTACCATTGTGATTCTTCACAGAACTAGAATAAACTATTTTAAAATTCACATGGAAGCAAAAAAGAGCCTGAATAGCCAAAGCAATTCTAATCAAAAAGAAGAAAGCTAGAAGCATCACACTACCTGACTTTAAACTATCCTACAGGAATACAGTAACCAAAACAGTCTGGTATTGGTACAAAAATACAGACAAAAACCAATGGAAAAGAATAGAAAACCCAGAAATAAGACCACACACCTACAGCTATCTGATCTTTGACAAACTTGACAAAAACAGGCAATGGAGAAAGGATTCCCTATTCAATAAATGATGCTGGGATAACTGGTTAGCCATGTGCAGAAGATTGAAAACGGACCTCTTTCTTACTCCATATATAAAAATTAACTCAAGATGGATTAAAGACTTACTTAAATGTAAAAGTTGAAACTATTAAAGCTCTGGAAGACATCCTAGACAATACCATTCTGGCCATAGGCACAGGCAAAAATTTCATGATGAAAACACCAAAAACAATTGCATCAAAAGCAAAATTTGACAAATGGGACCTAATTAAAGAGCTTCTGTGCAGCAAAACTATCATCATATTAAACGGGCAACCTAGAGAATGGGAGAAAATTTTTTGTAAACTATGTGTCTAACAAAGGTCTAATATTCAGCATCTATAAAGAACTTAAACAAATATACAATAAAAAACAATCCTATTAAAATGTCGGCAAAGGACATGATAAGACTCTTTTCAAAGGAAGACATACATGCAGCCAACAAGGATATGAAAGAAAGTCCAACATAACTGATCATTAGGGAAATACAAATCAAAACCACAATGAGATACCATTTCACACCAGTCAGAATGGCTGTCATTAAAAAGTCAAAAAAAAAAAAAAAAAAAAACAGATGCTTGTGAGGTTGTGGAGAAAAAGGAACACTTAGACACTGTTGGTGGTAGTGTAAATTAGTTCAGCCATTGTGGGAGACAGCATGTGATTCCTCACAGACCTAAAGACAGAAATACCATTCAAACCAGCAGTCTCATTACTGGGTATATACCTAAAAGAATATAAATCATTCTATTATAAAGATACAGGCACACATATGCAGAACATAGCAAAGTGAAGCACTATTCACTATAGCAAAGACACGGAATACCCATCAGTGATAGCTTGAATAAGGAACTGTGGTACAAATCCACCATGGAATACTATGCAGCCATATAAAAAAGAATGAGATCATGTCCTTTGCAGGCACATGGATGGAGCTGGCGGCCATTATCCTTAGCAAACCAACATAGGAACAGAAAACCAAATACCACATGTTTTCACTTAAAAGTGGGAGTTGAATTATGAGACAAATGGACACATAGAGAGAAACAACATACACTGAGGCCTATCAGAGGGAGAAGGGAAAAGATTAGGAAAAATAAATAATGGGTACTAGGCTTAATACCTGAGTAATGAAATAATCGATACAACAAACCCCATGACACAGGTTTACCCATGTAACAAACGTGCATATGTATCTCAGAACTTAAAATAAAATTTAAAAAAAGAAGATTCACTACAAAAAAAAAAAAAAAAAGAAAAGAAAAGAAAGCTGCAATGTGCACACTTGTAGATATACCTTTACACACATTTAAATGTTCTTATAAATTCCAGGGTTTTAATATTTAAGACAGAAGATAAGTTTTTTTGTTCATTTTTTTGGAGACAGAATCTCGCTCTGTTGCCCAGGCTGGAGTGCTGTGGTACAATTTCGGCTCACTGCAACCTCTATTTCCTGATTCAAACAATTCTCCTGCCTCAGCCTCCCAAGTAGCTGAGACTATAGGCGTGTGCCACCTTGCCTGGCTTATTTTGTATTTTTAGTAGAGATGGGGTTTCTCGTGGCCTAGGCTGGTCTCAAACTCCTGAGTTCAGGCAATCCACCCACCTTGGCCTCCAAAAGTACTAGGATTACAGGCGTGAGCCACCTCACCCAGTCTGACATTTTTAATTTGATTTGTGTAGTTCTACCATGTTTCTACTCCTTATAGAAGTGTGAGAGTGCCCATTTCCAAGAAACCTGTGAAACAACATATATATTTTTTTACTTTGTCAGTTTTGTGGGTAAACATTTCAACTCATTAATCATTTTTAGGGAGTAAAAACCTGAATTAATCTCTACTATAAAAAAATTAAAAGAATTTCTATAGGCCAAAAGATAATAATATCATATAGAAACCTAGTTTATAAGAATGGAGAACAGCATAAAAAGTAAATTGGTCAGTAATTATTAGCACTATTGAAATTATTATTTCTATACTTACACATATTTTGTTGTCTTCTTAAAGACAATTAACATTTAAATAAAAAATAATAACAAAAAATGTTTGTAGAATATTTAGAAGTAAAATATCTGACAGTTGAAAAATATATTGTCGTAAATTTCTTAAATTTTTATGACATAATAAGATTTTTTAATGTAGACTGTGAAAAATTATAAATGCATATTTGTTATTTAAAGACACAACACTGGAAAACAGAAAGAGGAATGACTAAAATGAGATAAAATGGAATACTAAAAATATGTTTAATACACCTCCAGAGACAGACAGAATATAACTAAGGAATAATGAACAAAAAGGACAAAAAAGAAATCAAATATCTGTATAATAGTTTTAAGTTCAAGCATGTGAATAGTTATATTCAAATTTTAAAAACAAAACATTTCCATTAGATATACAAACTGTGAACCTGGATTTCAATTCCCAACTGTGTACTTACAAAAATTAAATATAAACATTAAAGCACAAAAAGTTTGAAAGCTAAAGGATTTTTTTAAAAAGATTCATTATGTAAACATTAAGTATAAAAAACCTGGTATTACTATAACAATACCTACCAAAAAACTTGAGGATAAATAGTATTACCTAGAAACTAGAAAACATATTTAATTGGATGATAATAAATACACAGCAAATTAAAATTAGTGAAATGCATCTAACTCAATTCTTAAAGGAAATGTACAGTTTTAAATGTAACATTAGATAAGTAGAAAGATGTAAAGCAATGACTTTTGTTTCCAAGTCTAGAATCTTAGAACAGTAAAAATAGAACCTAAAATAAACATAATAAACAAAATAATAAAATTAAAATATAAAAAAGAAACAGAAAACTAATAGAGAAAAATCAACAAAACCAGAAGTTAATTCTTTGATAAAATTAATGAAATTAAAAAATCACTAGAATGACTTTTAATAAAAGAGACAGAGAGAAAAGACCCAATCTAACACAAGGAATGAAAAGAGGAACTTCCTCAGAGATGTTGCTAATACTAAGAGTCTAATAATGGAATATCATGAACAACTTTATCCAAGTAAGTTTAACAACTTAGATTAAATGGAAAAAATTATTAAAGGCACAAATCACCAAAACTGATTAAAGAAAAAATAGAAATGTGAAATAGCCATCTAGTCAATAAGTAAACTCAATTATAATTAAACAAATATCCTCAGCTCCCCTACACACACACACACACACACACACACACACACACACACACGCACACAGAGGAATAAACAAAAAATACTTTAGGCCCAGGCAGCATCACCAGTAAATCTCAATAAATATTTAAATAATAACCTATATTAATTTTATACAAAAATTTCAGAAAATACAGAAGAAAGAACATGAACAACTCATTTACTCATCTTATGAGGCCAGTATTTCTCATTATCAATACAAGACAAGAACATTACAAGAAAATATATTACAGACAAAATTTTTTTGAAAAACATATCCAGAAATTCTTAAAAGTATAAATCAAATCCAACAATATTTAGAGCTCAGATACCATAATCAAGTTGAGTATATCACAGCAATTCAAGATTAGTTTAATATATGATTATCTATTGATATAATTTACTACTTTTGTAGCTTAAGGCCAAGAATGTTATATAAATGTTTAATAGATGAAATTGGCACTTGACAAAAAAAGCCCCTATAATTTCCAAGCCTCTTAGCAAACTAGGAACAGAAGGAAATTTCTTCAATGTGATAAGTGACGGTCTACACAAATTCACATTTAATATATTTAACAGTGAAATATTAGATATTTTCCTTCTAAGATGATATAAAAGGGAAAGAGGTCTGACCTAGTGACACCTACTGAACATGGCACTGATTTCCTAGTCAGTGAAAGAATGTAAGCTGGTGAGGAAGGTAACCAGATATAAAAGAAAGTAACAAAAATATCAGTATTTTCAGTTGACATAATTGTGTATATAAAAATTCCTGAGAAATTAGCAAAAAAATATTGCCACTAGAAATGTTACAGGATCTTTGTGGTGTCGTTTTTCTGGTCAGAAACCTCTGTGGCCCGTAGCACCTTTGCCCAAGTTTTATTCAGGCATGATGGGTTCATTGTTTCCCTGGTAGGTCATGCTCAGCTCATGCTACCAGCCTGGGTCCCACACCTGCCAAAGGCAAGTCAGTTATGGAACAGCAAGATATGTGTGAGCAAGCATGGGGTCCAGCCACTATGCACAGTCAAACGTACCAGCTGCTACAGCGGGGTAAGCAGCTCCAGGTGCTGGTTTGGGTGCTGGTTCTCTGAGAGCCTATGACCAGACCAGGGAAACTGCAAGCAGCTTCCACAGCTGGCACCAGGGAACACAGTGGCACCCAGGAGCTTGAAGACACCAGGAACCACAGGGCCCCATAGAGGGAGTCACAGCTCTGGCTTGGGTAGCTACCAGGTCTGGGCTCCCCAAAGGGCCACAGATCTTTCTTTTTCACCCGCCATGTAATAAGCAAGGGGCATGTCTCAGCCCTGCTAGTGTTCCAGCTTTTAGCTTTGCCATTCGGTGTGTCTCATGTTCTTGTCCTGCAACCAGGAAGAATGAGGTATGCAGACAAGTGGAGGGTGAGCAAGATGGAGAGGGGCTTTATTGAGTGATAGAACAGCTAGAGGAAACCCACAAAGAGTTCTGTTCACAGTCAGAATGTCCTGACATGTGTTCAGCTCCTAGCAGAGAGGATTACCCCTCTGCTAGGGAAGAGAAGAGGCCTTAGAGTGGGTGGCTTGTCCCTGCAAGCAGGTCATCCTGTCATCTCTACCACTCTCATCAGAGAAGAGGCCCTAGAGTGGGTTGCACCTCTCTGCAGCTGGCCATCCTGACACCCACTCAGCTCTGGCTGAGCCAGTGGCTTTTATGGGCCTCAGAGGGGAGGAAGTGCACACCAATTGGTCCACGGGTGGCCATGGGCGGGCCCTGAAAAGGCACCACAAGTTCCCACTCTGCTCTACTGGACTGGCAGCCTGGGCCCCAGCCTTCAGGCCCTCCCTGGCCTGAAGTTGTAGTCTCACTGGGGACCTGCCCTTTCCACCCAGGAACCTGTCTGCCTTCTGCTGCTGTTCATGGTGCCCATGCTGTAGATGCCAAGGGGTGCCTACAGGCCAGTGCTGAGCTGCCCTCAGCAACCCCATGGCTTCCCTCCTGTGCTCATTGGTGCCCACATTCTAGAGAAGGCTGAGGTGGCAGGAAACTGGCATGTTAGCACTACCCCAAGTGTATGCACACCCAGCCCAGCTGTGACAGCACCCAGGCTTGGCCTCAACTTTGCTCTGAGATCAGAATGGGTGCTGATAGCAGGGAGAAGTCAGGCAATGGGAGCAGGCACTTTCAAGCCTGTGAGGGCAGTGGGGGCCTTCCCGGACTCCCAGGAGTGTGGAGATGCCTGGGTCCACAGCCTTCGTTTGGGAGATTGCAGCTGTTCTGGGGGTAGGGGAGCACCTCCTGCCTCCTCTGTGGAGTGGGAGGCCCAGGTCTGCAGCATTGGTTTGTAGTGGCTGTAGCTACAACCAGGAGGGCAGGGCTCCTGTCTGCTCTGGGCTTCCCCAAGAGCACACGGAGGCCTGGGAGCCACAACTTGGGCAGCTGAAGCTGCACCCAGGTTGGCAGGGCTCCTGCCTGCTTCATGGAGCAGGAGGCCTGGGTCCACAACTGTGACTTGGGTGGCTGCAGCTGCATCCAGGAGGGTGGGAATCCAGCATGCTCCCAGCCTGAGAGCACAGAGATGCCTGAGTCTGCAGCCATGGCTTGAGCAGCTGCAGTAGCACCCAGGGAGCTCCTGCTCCAACTTAGCAGGGATGGGGCTCCCGCTTGTCCCCAGCCTCCACCAGCTCCATGGAGCATGCAGCCCTGGCCACACCACCCTGCTGCAGTCAGTGTGATGGCAGTGGCCACTCCAGATGGCCCACTGCTGCCATCGCTAATGTTGTAAGATATAGAATTAATAGAAAAAAATACAAATTCTATTATTAATATATTAACAATAAGTCTTTAAAAACAAAATTTTAAAATACTCAGGGATAAATTTAACAAAAAGAGATACAAACCTATATACTAAAAGTGCATAACAATGCTGAGAGCAATAAAAGATACCAAGATTAGTGACAAAATAAACTATTTTCATCAATAAAAAAACCAAATGCTGTAAAGAATACCAATTCTCCCAAAATGTATCTATAGAATAAATGTGATCCCAATAAAAATTCTGCCATGTTTCTTCCTAGAAATTGACAAGCTAATTTTAAATTGCGTTTGGCAAAGCAAAGGATCTAGGATAGCTAAAACTATGTTGGAAAAAGAAGACTAAAGTTTTCAGAATTTTCTATAAAGCTACAATAATCAATACAGTGTGGTAATGTTGAAGAATAAACAAATCGATCAATGAAACAGAATAATATGTTCAAAAATAGATCTCACGTATGCAGTAAATTTACAACAACACAAGAGAAATTCAACCAGAAAAGGAAAGTCTCCTCCAATAATGGTGCTGGAACAAGTCAATATCCATATACGACAAAAAAAAAAAAAAAGTCAATAACAAGCATGCATAAAAATAGAAGGGGGATAAGATAATAGAGTGTGTCAAGTAGTTAACTATTTTAAAATTTTATTAATTTCTATATTTTATTTGTTATTCTTAATATTGTTTCCCAGCTTTTTAAATTTGTAGCATTTTGTGATAGATTTTCTCATTCTCAACAAATACCATTTTTATAACAATTTTTTTAAAACTTTGTATTATTTTTTCTTAGAGTTCCAGGTCTCATAAAACTAATCTGCCCCGGTCCGAAATTCACCATGTATTCTACTGTAAAATTCACAGCCCCAAATTGGCTCTGTTTGCTGGAATACAAAGCCAAATACCTAGACAATATCCTATTTGCCTGTTTATTAATTAAGAAGCACACATCTTTGAAATATGATCCTTTCAGCAAGGATGATTCACTGCAGTATTGCTCATTCTGTATTTTTACCTTTTCAAATCTTGAAGTGTTTTCTAGGAAAAGAAATGCATAGACATTAAATTAAATAATTTTGGTAACCAAAAAATTATAATAGTAGTTGAGTCTGATATTTCTCAAGAAAAAAATATGTATGATAAAGATTTTATATGGGTGATAATGTCACATTTTAAAAGTATTATTCACATATTATCAACTTCTCTAATAATAAAAATGTGTCTCTGAAGTAAGGAATACAGATATAAGAACCATGAGTAATCTGAAGAAATAGTACCTAAATAGTACCTAAATAGTACCATGAAAAAATTAAGGACTCTACATATAATGTTTACTTATGTAATCACTACCATGATATTTTCTGATAAGTAAATTATTTTTTAATTATACTTTAAGTTCTGGGGTACATGGGCACAAGGGACATATATCAATATATTCTAAGCCATAAAACAAGTCTCAATAAATGTAAAAGGATACAAGTCATGCAACGTTCTCTGACCACAAAGAAATCAAACTAGTAACCAATAACTGAAAGGACTTTCCAAAATCTCCAAATATTAGGGGTAAGGGTAGGGAATGACACATTTCTAAATAATTCATGGGTAAAATAAGAAATTTAAAAAGGAAAGGAATTAGAAAACATTTTGAACTGAAAGGAAATTTAAAAAAATCTATCAGAATTGACAGTATTCTGCTGAAGAGAAATAAGAAAATTATAGCAATAAATGCAGAAAAATAATAAAGATTTCAAATCAATGCCCTTATTATTCACCTAAAGAAACTAGAAAAAGCAAAGAAACCCCAACCTACGCAGAAGAAAGCAAAAATAAAGATCAGAGTGGTAGCCAACAAAGGGGAAACAAGAAAATAATAGAAAAATCCAATTAAAACTTTGAGAACACCAACAAAATTGAAGAACCTCTTGTCACACTAATTATGAAAAAAAGAAAACACAAATAACAATGTGAAGAATGAGAGCGGTGGCATCACTAAATTTTTTCTAAATTTTAAATGGCAATCAAGGAATATTATGAATAGCTTTGTGCCAATAAATTCAAGAAATTTGATGAAATTAACAAATTCCTTGACAAACTCAAATTTCCAAAACTTAGTCAAGAACAAATAAATAATTTTAAAAGCCCTATATCAATTAACTATTTGAATTTGTACTTAAAAATATTTTCACAGAAAACACCTTAAGCCCCACAAAACTTCAATGGTGAATGCTAGCAGAAACTTATGAAAAAATACCAATCCCCAAAATTGAAATTTAAGCTAAAACTAAAATTTAAAGAGGAAGAAATTACTTTCCAACTTATTCTTTGATCCAGGATTACTCTCCAAATCCAAAGTGACTACAAAACAAAACTTCATGCCAACATCCCTTTTTTAAAAGAAACAGTACACCATGACCAGGTGCAGGAATAAACAACTGCTTTATCATTTAGAAATTAATCAATATATAATTCACCCTATTAAGAGACTTTAAAAAAACCCAAGTAATAATATCAATAATTAAAGACAAAGCTTTGGACAACATCTCACAGACCTAATGAAACTCTCAATGAACTAGGCATGTAAGGAAACTTTCTGAACCTGATAAAGTGCATATACAAAAAAAAATTATTGTTTACATCACACTCACTTATTGTGAAAATTAAACACTATTTCTCTATGAACCAGATAAGGAGACTCACTTTCACTAGCCTGAGCAATGAGACATAAAAAGGAATCAAAATTAGACATGTATTGGTGAGAAAGAAATAAAAATGCTCATATTTGGAAGTGATCTGATTATCTATGCAAAAATCCTATGAAATCTACAAAAAAAACTATTAGAATAAAGGAAGTTAGCAAGATCAGTATATAGAAAGTATATTTCTATATACTATCCGTGAAAAATTAGAAATAGAAATTAAAAATCAGTAACAAGTAGCATCAAAATTATGAAATACTTAGGAGTAAATCTGACAAATAAATGGAAAGCCTATATTATAAACTATAAAACTATAAAATATTGTTGAGAGAAATAAAAACATAAACAAATGAAGAGATGTAGTGTGCTTATAAATTGGAAGTTCAAATATTGTTAATGTCGATGTCGATCCTCCCAAAACTTGACCTATAGATTCAGCACCATTCCAATCACAATTCCAGTTAGCCTTTTTTGTAGAAAGTAACATTTATTCTGAAAATTAGGCACATATTATTTATCAAAGAACATGTATGAAGAGCAAATATGCTCATGAAAATTTACTTAACTTCATTAGTGATTAGAGAAATGCGATCATAACCCAAAAAGATACACTATTACACACTACTAGAATACCTGAAGTTGAAAAGACTGACTATATCAAGTTCTCTAAAAGATGCAAAAAAACTAGAATTTTCATACACATAACCACTTTGGAAAACTATTTGGCAGCTTCTAAAAACTGAATACATTTACCTACCACATGACCAGACATGCCACTTCTAGGTATTTACTCAAAAGAAATGAAAGTATGTGTATACACACACTTAAATGAAATATTCATAGCTTCTATAAAACTAAAAACTGAAAATAATCCAAATGTCCATCACCAAGTGGATGGATAAACAAATTGTGATATATCCATACAATGAAATTCTACTCATCATTAAAAAGAATGTCCTACTGATATGCACATGAACATTCAAGAATTTTAGAATAATTATGCTGAGTGAGATCACAAAGTGAAATGAGAAAACTTTACAGTGAATGATACTTTTAATTTCTTGATTGTAGTGATGATTTCACAAGAGTCACAACTTAACAAATTACACACTTCAAACTTGTGCAACTTATTATTTCAATTGTACCTTAATAAAGCTGTTAAAAATTAAAAGAAGATAGATAAGTACTAATATGAGAAGATGTATAAGAAATATCAAATAAAAAATATCAGGGGAATAATATGTAAATTATGATCCTAATTTTGTACAAAAATGATACATATTTATATAACACTAAAAAAAAATCTAAAAATAGAAATTTACACTCACAGTGGGCCACATAAGAGAGGTAGAGAAGGATTAGGGAATAGCAGTAAGTAGGCTTTTTGCTTTATACATAACACATTTTCACAAAAAGCAAACTATTAATTTGACATTTAATTTATATAAATAATGGCCTTAAAGGAATTAGGACTCCCTCATATATATATGTTTTAACTCTTTCTGTCTCATTCCTAATTTGTATTTCACCAAGAAAAAATATTTTTTTTTATTTCAGGATGTGTAGCACAAAGCGAGTGTTTGCCTTTTCTAAGGTTTTTTTTTTTTACATGTGCATAACGTGCAGGTTTGTTACATATGTATACTTGTGCCATGTTGGTGTGCTGCACCCATCAACTCGTCAGCACCCATCAATTCACCATTTATATCAGGTATAACTCCCCAATGCAATCCCTCCCCCCTCCCCCCTCCCCATGATAAGCCCAGTGTGTGATGTTCCCCTTCCCGAGTCCACGTGATCTCATTGTTCAGTTCCCACCTATGAGTGAGAACATGCGGTGTTTGGTTTTCTCTTCTTGTGATAGTTTGCTAAGATTGTAGTCTTGACTACTCCAATATATGTATAGAGACATAGATAGATATATATTTAAATTTAAAAAAAGCTTTTGAACATCAGGTAAATGAAACCAAAATTTAAAACGATGATAAACTAAATCTATATAGAAACATGTTTTTCATTCCAATTAGTAGTAAACTAAAATCTTGGTTAAATATTTAGACCCTGGTATATCTACAGATGGTCTCTCTGTGTGAGTGAAATCTGAAATAAACAGAAGAAAACAGCCAAAACAGTCAAAGTGGCAAACTTAGGATCAGAAATCTGGCTGCCTCTAGGGTATGATTGCATTTCTTTCCAGGTAACCTCTCATCTTGAATTAATGAGAACATTTACATATTGTTTTAAAACTTTATCTCTATTTTATTAGTAATAGATCAAAAGAAAAGAAACCACCAAAAAAATACTCTCTGAATCTTTACCCATAACAATCCTAGACTGAACATTTTCATAGATAGGTCAGTTTAAGGACACAACAAATTCTTTGCATTTAAATAGCCAACATTTCAAATGGCTTACAGCCTGATAATGTTATATAATTCTTATTAATAATGAGATTTAAATGTCAAAATACCCTATAGTCAATAAAAGAAACCTATGATAAAGAAACCTATGATTCCTGCCTAGACATGTTGTTATAGAAATCATGTTTTACTTAAAATAACCTTGCAACATGGTAAATTGCCAACTTAACAAATGGTTTGTAACAAATAGTTTCTGTTCTAAAAATTCATTTGCAAATCTTAGTATTTGGAAATTGAAATAATTTATTTGTTTAAAAAGCAATGGGGTATTTGGTTCCAGGCAAGATACTAAAGTTTAACATTACATAAAGTTTAAAATTACTAAGCTTATTTTAGTGCCTAACATATGTACAGCATATCCTATGATTACTAAGGAATAGAAACACCATTGCAAATATTGATTTTCATAAACAACATAATCCCCTGCTAAAGTGGTACTGAGGAGTTTCCATTTACTACATATTCTTCTTTTTGATATGAAGCAGAATCAAAAACAAAACTATAAAATGCCTTTATAAAGCAAAACAAACTTCCTGTTCAAGATGGAAGACTGAACATATTCATTAATTTCATTGCCTTCAGAGAGCTATTAAGAAGAAAATAAGTTAAAAGAGCATTGACTCACTAATATTTCGATTTCAACAAAGCTCTGGAAAATGGGAAGAGGCTGAAAAGAAGTCAAGCAGAACAGAGGAAACATGAACTAGAATGCATGCTGTAGGAACTTCTTTTGAGTGAGGAGCCAAACTGTCTGCCAAACCTGCAGAAGCTCTGGACTCAAAAATGGTGAAACACTGTAGACGGGAAATAAAAATTAGGACTGAAACATAGTTTATTTAAAATTCTGTGTACTGACATGCAACACCCACACAGAATGATGGACAACCAGGTATTTATTTTAAGTTAAAATTCAGGGGGTTCTTTGTGCTGCGTAAAGCGGGTTAATTTGCAGTTAGATGAGAATAGCTCTGTGAGTATCTCCAGAATGCCTACCAGTGAGATATAAATGACCATTCATTAATTGCACCATGGTTTCCCTGAAACCAAGATATCTTGTGCACATCTTGGTAGTTTGTAATGTGAAAATGAAGCATGTCCTGTAAAACAGAAAATATTCCAGTGTTATGCACCTACAAATCTCAGACCTTTTGATAATTGCCTGCATTTTATCTCTTCTGTTATATGGAATTGCCTTTACTTTTATTAAAGCCTTACCTGAGTATACCCTGTGTAGTCTTAAGAGTCCTTTCAACTATCTGAACTTGAGCAGTCTCTGTATTTACTAAATGAATGGAATAAAATATATGCACAGAAGTTGGCACATTACTAAGGGTATGGCATCCAAAGTGATGCACTCCAATTTTTACTGCTTAGGGTCTCATAAATTAATGTACACTCATTCTAAAGTAAAACCAACCAGTTTACAAATCCCTACTTATACAAAGCATATAATTCTTTCACTCTTAAATGAATTAGCAAAAAGGAATCTCTAGACATTTGCGGGGGGAAATGTACTTGACTTGAAACACAAATAACAAGACAAATAAATAGGAAAACTGACCAAGGAGAAAACAGATATAACCTAAGAAAACAATATTTTAAAATATCACCATCCTCAGTGAGACTCAAGAAAATACAATAAGTCAAATTATAATACTTTGCAATGAAGTCAAATGTTTGAAAATTAAAATTATTATTTGTACCCTAAAACATACTAACTCAGCAACAATTTACAGACATGTTTCCTTTGTGAAAAGTTCTGAAAATAATTGAAAGGCCTCTGTTCTTTAGAAGAATATGATATCACATTAACCAAAGATAGTAAAGAGATTCACATCTTCTTGCCAGAGTACCTGCCTGTGTCACAATGCCATGCATGCAGGAAGAGGTCTTCTAGCTCCAAGCTTCTCTGGGGTGAGGTGAAGACTTGCTTCACACATCCAGAGCCCCTACTTTTCCAAGAGAACTCTCAGAGGACTGGCTTCTGTATTGTCATTCTTGGAGCTCTAACAGTTCTCGTACAATCTAACTGCTTGAGAGAGAATGAAGACAACAGCTTGGGCTTGTAGACACTATAAGTCCTTTATCCTGCACAGCACAGAAAAATCAGATATATATATATATATATATCAGCTCTCAGTTTCCCCCAGGGAGGGAAAGTATTGATCCATGTATCCAATAATCCCAACTTCTCTGGGATGTGTAGAAACCTTGTAACATACTTGTCATTCTTGAAACTCTGCTGGGTTCAGCACAGACTAACCACCTGGGAGAAAATGGAGATAATACCTTGGGATGGTGTATCCCATAGCTCTGTACCACTGGCTCAGTACAGAGTAAGCATGTTGATTTTGTATCCTGGCACTTTACTAAATGTGTCAACTCTAACAGCCATTTTATAGAGTCTTTAAGGTTTTGTGTATATGATTATATCTTCTGAAAACAGGAACAATTTATTTATTTTCAGTCTGGATGCCTTTTATAATGCACTATAAATGAATTAACTGAATAGGAATTTTTTTTTAAATCACATTTATATTAGCACCAAAAAGAATAAAATACTAAGGAATAAGCTTAACCAAGGAAGTGAAAAACTTGTATACTGAAAACTACAAAACATTAATCAAATAAATTAAAGAAGACAAAAAAATTAGAAAGAAATTCTGTATTCATGAATGGAAGACTTAATATTGTTAAAATATCCATACTACTCAAAGTGATCTACAAATTCAATGAATTGTGTACTAAAATACCAATGACTTTTCTTTTTACAGAAATAGAAAATCAATTCTACTGTTCATATGTATTATAATCTGATAGAGTTTGGCTGTGTCCCCACTCAAATCTCATAATAAATTGTAGTTCCCATAATCCCATGTGTTGTGGAAGGGACTCAATGGGAGGTAATTGAATCATAGGGGTGGTTTCCCCCATGCTGTTTTTATAAGAGTGAGTTCTCACAAGATCTGATGGTTTTATAAGAGGGTTTTCCCCACTTTGCTCAGCACTTCTCCTTCCTGCCACCATGTGAAGAAGGACGTGTTTGCTCCCCCTTCCACCATGATTGTAAGTTTCCTGAGGCCTCCCCAGCCATGCTGAACTATGAGTCAATTAAACCTCTTCCCTTTATAAATTGCCCAGTTGTAGATATGTCTTTATTAGCAGTGTGAGAACAAACTAATACATAGTCTGAATGCTTATGTCCTCCCAAAATTCATGTTAAAACTAATCACTCATATGATGGCTTTAGGAGGAGGGGCTTTTTGGAGTTGAGGATGAAGGCTTCATCAATGGAATTAGTACCTGATATGGTTTGGCTCTGTGTCCACACCCAAAATCTCATCTCAAATTGTAATCCCCAGATGTCAAGGGAGGAACTTGGTGGGAAGTGATTAGATTATGAGGGTGGTTTCCCCCATGCTGTTCTTGTGACAATGAGTGAGCGCTCAAAAAATCTGGTGGCTTTAAAGTGTGCCACTTGCCCTTTGCTCGCTCTCTCTTCTGTCACCATGAAAGACATGCCATGCTTCCCCCTTCAACTTCTGCCATGATTGTAAGTTTCCTGAGGCCTCCCCAGCCATGTGGAACTGTGATTCAATTAAACTTTTTTCCTTTATCAATTACCAAGTCTTAATAATATCTTTATAGCAGTGTAAAAATGGACTAATACAGTGCCCTTATAAAATAGACCCATAGGAGCTTGTTCACCCCTCCCACCACATTAGCACATAATAAGAAGGCGACATAAATGAAGCGGGTTCTCACCAGACACCAGATTTGCCAGCAACTTGATCTTGTACTTCCCAGCCTCCATAACTGTGAAAAATAAATTTCTGTTGTTTATAAGCCACCCAGTCTATGATATTTTGTTATAACAACCTGAAAAGACTAAGACAATATGGAAATACAGAAGATCACGAATAGCCAAATCAATCCTGAGAAATAAGAACAAAGCTGGAGGCATCACAGTTTCTGATTTCAGGATATGTTAGAAACCTTCAGTAATTAAAACAGTGTGGTACTTGTTTAAACGCAGGCACACAGACTAGACTTATGTCATGGAATAGAAAGACTAGAAATAAATTCAAATGTGTACAGTCAATTGATCTTCAAAAAGTATGTCAAAAATACACAATGAGTGAAGTATACTACCCTTGACAAATGGCATTGGGTAAACTGGAATATACAAAATAAGAACACTGCATCCTGATTTTACCATTACAAAAAACTCAAAGTGGATTAAAGACTGAAATGTAAGACTAAAAATGTAAACTTCCCAGAGAAAAACATAAGGAAAATCCTTATGACATTGGCCTGGTTAATGATTTCATGAATATGATACCAAAAGCACAGGCAACACAAACAAAAATAGACAAGTGAGACTACACAAAACTAAAAAGCTTCTTCACAGTAGAAGAAACAACCTACAGAATAAAAAAACAACTGGTATAGTGAAAGAAAATATTTCAAACCATATATCTAACAAGAGGTTAATCTTCAAAATATATGAGGAATTTCTACAACTCAAGATCAAAAAACTTATAAACCAATTAAAAATGGGCTAAGGATGTGAAAAGATATTTCTCCAAATAAGTCATATAAATGGCCAGCAGGTATATGAAAATGCTCAGTGACTAATAATTTAGGAAATAAAAGTTAAACTCACAATGATACATCACCTCAAACCTATCAGGAGGGCAAAAGACCGTGTTGATGAAAATGAGAAGAAGTTGGAATCCTTGTACACTGATAGTTTGGCTGTGTTCCTACCTAAATCTCATCTTGAACTGTAGTTCCCATAATCCCCATATGTAGTGGGAGAGACCAGGTGGAAATAATTGTAACATGGGGGCAGCTGCCCCATCCTGATCTCATGATAGTGAGTTAGTTTTCACGAGATCTGATGGTTTTATAAAGGGCTTCCCCCTTTGCTGGGCACTCATTCTTCTCTCTCTTGCCACTATATGGAGAAGGACATGTTTGCTTCCCCTTTCACCGTGATTGTAAGTTTCCTGATGCCTCCCCAGCCGTGCTGAATTTTGAGTCAATTAAACCTCTTTCCTTTATAAACTGCCCAGCCTCAGGTATGTCTTCATTAGCAGCATAAGAATGAACTAATACAGTAAATTGGTACTGGGTAGTGGGGCACTGCTGTAAAGATATCAAAAAATGTGGAAGCGACTTTGAAACTGAGTAAGAGGCAGAGGCTGAAACAGTTTAGAATGCTCAGAAGAAGATAAGAGAATGTGAGAAAGTTTGGAAGTTGCTAGAAACTTGGAGGGTCCAGAAGACAGAAAGACATGGAAAGTTTGGAACTTCCTATAGACTAGTGGAATGACTTTGACCAAAATACTGATAGATAGTGATATGGACAATGAAGTCCAGGCTAAGGTGGTCTCAGATGGAGATGAGGAACTTGTTGGGAAATGGAGCAAAGGTAACTCTTACTGTGCTTTTGGAGACTGGTGGGTTTTTGCCCTTTCCCTAGTACTTGGAAATTAAGGGAGATTATTTAGGGTATGTGGTGGAAGAAATTTTTGAGTGGCAAAACATTCAAGAGGAAGCAGAGCATAAAAGTTTGGAAAATTTGTAGCCTGATGATGCAATAACAAAGAAAAACCCATTTTCTGGGGAGAAATTTAGGCCAGTTGCAGAAATTTGCATAAGTAATGAGGAGCCCAATGTTAATCACAAAGACAATAAGGAAAATTACTTCAGGGCATGTCAGAGACCATTGTGGCAATCCCTCCCATTACAGGCCCAGAGGCCTAGGAAGGAAAAATTGTTTCCTGGATCAGGTCCCCAGCCCTTCTGCTGTGTGCAACCTCAGGACTGCCTCCTAGCAGCTTTAGTTATGGCTAAAATAGGGCCAAGGTATAGCGTCATGGCTTGAGAGGGTGCAAGCCCTAAGCCTTGGCAGCTTCCATGTGGTGTTGAGACTGAGGGTATAGAGAAGTCAATAATTGAGATCTGGGAACCTCCACCTAGTTTTCAGAGGATGTATGGAAATGCCTGGATTTCCAGAGAACCTCTCCTCGGGCAATGTGAAAGATAAATGTAGGGTCAGATCTCCCACATGGAGTCCCCACTGTGCCGCTGCCTAGTGGAGCTGTGAGAAGAGGGCCACCATCCTCCAGACCCCAGAATGATAGATCCACTGACAGCTCATGTGCCTGGAAAAGCTGCAGGCACTCAATGCCAGCCCGTGAAAGCAGCCAGGAGAAGGGCCGTCCCTGAGAAGCCACAGGAGCAGAGCTGCCCAAGACTATACAAGACCACATCCAGCGTGACCAGAATGTGAGGCACGGAGTCAAAGGAGATCATTTTGGAACTTTAAGGTTTAATGATTGCCCTATTGCATTTTGGACTTCCATCGGCCTGTAGCTCTTTGTTTTGGACAATTTCTCCTATTTGGAATGGGAGTATTTACCAAATTCCTGTACCTCCATTGTATGTAGGAAGTAACTAATTTGCTTTGGATTTTACAGGTTCATAGGCAGAAGACACTTGGTTTGTCTCAGATGAGACTTTGGACTTGGACTGTTGAGTTAATGCTGGAATGAGTTAAGGCTTTGGTGGAATGTCGGAAGGGCATGATTGCGTCTTGAATTGTGAGGACATGAGATTTGAGAGGGGCCAGGGACAGAATATATGGTGACTGTGTCCCCATCCAAATCTCATCTTAAATTGTAGTTCCCATAATCTCTATGTGTCTTGCAAGGAGATAATTGAATCATGGGGGCAGTTTCTTCCATCCTGTTCTATGGTAGTGAGATAGTTCTCAAAAGATTGGGTGGTTTTATGAGGGGCTTCCCCCTTGGATGGGCAGTCATTATTTTATCTCCTTCTACCATGTGAAGGATGTGTTGGTTTCCCCTTCTGCCATGATTGTACATTTCCTGAGGCCTCCCCTGCCATGCTGGACTGTGAGTCAATTAAACCTCTTTCTTTTATGAATTACCCAGTCTCAGGTATGTCTTTATTGCAGCAACTATGGAAAAATATATGGAGGTTCCTAAAAAATATTAAAATTGTCATACCATATGATCTAGCAAACCCACATCTAAGCATATATCCAAAATAATTGAAATTAAGATCTTGAAGAGACATATGCATTTCTATGTTTATTGTAGTAATATTCACAATAACCAAGATGTGAAAACAATTTAATTGCATATCCATGGATGAAAGCATAAAGAAAATGTGATATATACATTCAACGGAATACTATTTTGACTGTAAAGAAAGGAAATCTTGTGATTTGTGATAACATGGAATTTTGAGGACATTATGCTAAATGAAGTAAGCCAGTCACAAAAGACAAATACTATGAGGTATCTAACCAAAATAGTCAAATTCATAGAATTGAAGTGTGAAATAATGGTTCCCAGGGCTAAGGGGAGGGGAAAAATGGGGACTTACTTTTTTATTAACCATTTTTTATTTATTTTTAATTGAAGCTAAAAAGTGTATATATTTAAGGTGTAAACATGATGTTTTCATATCTGTATGCATTGTAGAATAGCTAAATCTATTCTTTATCTTTATATATCTATATATTCTATATCTTTAATAGAATATTAAAATCTATTCTCTTAGGAATTTTTGAGTATACAATATAGCATTATCAACTGTGGTCAACATTTTATACCATAGATCTCTTGAACTTATTTCTGTCTAAATAAAATTTTGTTCAATAATAATTTTATTGTTTTTTAATTAATAAAATCTTTGATGAATATCTCCCCACTCCCTCCACTCCCCACCCCCTAGTAACTATCCCTTTACTCTCTGTTCCTAGGAGTTCCACTTTTTTGACACTCTATAGTAAGTGTGATGTAGTATTTGTCTTTCTGTGCACCTCAGCCTCCCAAGTCACTGGGACCACAGACACATGCCAAGTCCAGCTAATATATATATATATATGTAGAGATGGGGTTTTGCATGTTGCCTGGGCTGGTCTCGAACTCCTGAGCTTAAGCAATCTGCCTGCCTTGGCTTCCACAAGTGTTGGGATTACAGGCATGAGCCACTGTGCCCACCCCACTATGTTTTAACATAACATAATGTTCAGGTTTGTCCAGGTTGTCACAAATGACAGGTTTTCCTTCCTTTTTGAGGCTGAATAGTATCTCATTTTGTATATATTCCACATTTCAAAATCTATTTATCTGTTGATGGACACTGAGAATGATTCCATATCTTGACTATTGTGATTAATGCTGCAGTGAACAAGGGAGTCCAGATACCTCTTCCACATACTGATTTCATTTCCTTTAGATATATACCCAGTAGTAGAACTGTTGAATCACATAATAGTTCCATTTTTAATTTTTTTGAGGAATATACATACTATTTTCCATAACGGCTGTACTAATTTACTTTCCCACTAACAGTGTACAAGGGTTTCCTTTTCTCCATATCCTCACCAACGCTTGTTATTTTTCATCTTTTTGATAATACCTATGCTAACAGGAGTGAGGCAATATCTCATTGTAATTTTGATTTACCTTTCCCTGATGATTAGTAATGCTGAGCATTTTTTCATAAACCTGATGACTACTTGTATGTCTTTTATACAGAAAGGCTTATTCTGTTTCTTTACCCATTTTTTAATTGGGTTGTTTTCTTGATATTGAGTTGTTTGAATTCCTTATCTATCTTGGATATTAACCTCTTATCCAATGTACTACTTGCAAATATTTTCTCTCATTCTATAGGCTATTTCTTCATTCTGTTGATTGCTTCCTTTGCTATACAGAAGTTTTTTAGTTTCATGTAATCTCATTTGCCCATTTTTGCTTTTGTTGCCCGTGCTTTTGGGCCCATAGCCAAAACATCTTTGTCCAGACCAATATTATGGACTTTTTACCTTATGTTTTCTTTCTTTTTTATTTTTTTTTAGAGGAAGTCTCACTCTGTCACCCGGGCTGGAGTACAGTGGCAGCACAAACTCAGCTCAGTATAACCCCTACCTCCCAGGCTCAAGCAATCCTCCCACTTCAGCCTCCCAAATACCTGGGACCACAGACATGTGCCGCCAAGTACAGCTAATTTTTTTTGTTGTTGTTGTTGTTAGATAGGGTTTCACCATGTTGCCCAGGCTGGTCTCGAACGCCTGAGCTTAAGCAATCTGCCCACCTTGGCTTTCACAAGTCTTAGGATTATAGGCATGAGTCACTGTGCCCACTCCCCCTATGTTTTCTTCTAGTAGTTTTACAGTTTCAGGTTTTGTGTTTAAGTCTTTAATTCATTTTGAGTTGATTTTTGTATATGGTGTGAGATGGGGGTCTAATTTTATTATTCTGCATGTGGATATCCAGTTTCCCTAACATGATTTATTGAACAGACTATCCTTTCTCCAGGAAATTGGGAGTTACGAATCAACAGGCATAAATTTTCAGTTAAGCAAGCAGAATAATCTCTAAAGATCTACTGTGCAACATTGTACCTATACTTAATATAATAAAGTATACTTAACATTTTTTAAGAAGGTATATCTCATTTTAAGTCTTCTTACCACAAGAAAGTAATACTTTTTGAAAAAAAAAGAAATAAAATGTTCAATAGGAAGGGTAAAATAAAGATTTTTTTAAATGAGCTTATTGATAGGATATCTAGTGGTTTAATCCAGGAGTTCAGCTACCCTGTTAATATTACTTTGAGGAAGAGAGAAGAAATTCAAACTCTTGGAGAAATTAAGCAAAGAAAAAAAGACAAAAAACATTTTGGAGCTAATTAGAGATGAGAATCTTCAAGATATAAATTCCAAATTCCAACAAGGATGGATTTTTAAACTCACCAAAATAAATGTATTATTGTGAACTTTCAGACCACCAAGAATAACTAAAAGTTTTCAAAACACAACAACAAACATTGTAAAACAATGGATCACTCAAAGAATAAGGAGTTAGACTAGCATTAGAATTTTTATCAGCAATATTAAAGGTCAGACAACAATTATACCAATTCCTTTAAAGATCTATGGGAAAATAATTTTCAGTCTAGGATTCCAGTCATATTCATTAACAAGTATGAGGTTAAGATTAAAAATATTTTTATAAATAAAAATGATCAGTTTTTTTTCTTCCATGTACTCTATATTGGGAGGCTATACCTGAGAATGTACAATGGCAATATTGGATTGGAAATCAAAAAAAGAAGAAATTATAGAATCTAGGAAATAGCCAAGCACACAATAGGGACAGTGAAGCAATAATCCAGGATGACAGGTTCTAAGCCACTTTAAATCACAATCTGTCCAGTACTGAGTAGAAAGACTGAGTGAACTACAGAGGCAGTTCTCCACATAAAAAGAAAAGGGAAGTGTTTGAATGAGAAATTCTGATGTAAAAGATACAAAGTGAATGAGAAGCAATTAGAAATGGCAATAACTGGAATCTATACAGAAGCCAGGGTACAAATATTAGGGAATGGTTTTAAATTAGATTTTAATTGAGAGACTTTGATTGGGAGCCTGCCCAACTCGTGAATCATTAAGCCAGTGGACTTAAAAAAAAAATAGTTGCCATGCATGGTGGCTTACAGTTGTAATCCCAGTACTTTGAGAGGCTGAGGCAAGAGGATCACTTGAGTTCAGACAAAGGTTGTAGTGAGCCATGATGTCACTGCACTCCAGCTGGGGAAACAGTGAGACATTGATTCAAAAAACATAACAAAACAAAACAAAACAAAAACTCATAGCTTCTAATTAACCCCATGTTATTTTAAGATACATATTACATTTATTAAAGCAAACTAAATATAACCTGAGAAGGACTTCGTACTTCTATATTGAAGTCCTTGTGTATGAACCATCACCTACCTTAATAGACAGACAATATTGAAAACCTAACTTAAGAGTATTTGCTTGTAACAATAGTTGAGTCTTGACCAATCCCAGCAGCCAACCCCAAATACTCATACACTGCTGAGTGTTCAAACTGTGTTCAAATAAGGCAAACACCAACCTGTAACCCATCCAGCTGTTTCTGTACCTCACTTCCAATTTCTGTATGTGACTTTCTTTTTTTTTGTCTGTACATTTATTCTGACCACAAGGTGTATCTGGAGTCTCTCTGAATCTGCAGTGATTGGGAGGCTGCCCAACTGGTTAATCATTTTTTTCTTGCTCAGTTAAACTCCATTACATTTAATTTTTCTGAAGTTTTATTTTAACACATTCAAGCTAAAAAGTTTCATGACTATATACACCTTTGTATTAAAAAAATGTTTTAAGAAGTATTGCCAGAAATAATACTAGGTCAGAAAATATATTGTGACATTATCCACTTGCATGTTTAT
>NW_012121154.1:377331-451280 GCF_000951035.1 Colobus angolensis palliatus | reverse complement strand
AGGTGCATAGGTGTTTAACCTGTTAATCAGAGACTTGGTTAATACTTGATTCTAGTTTGCAATTCTAAAAGAACTGTCTGACCTAGGGTAAATAATATAGAGCTACAGGGGTCAATATATTCTGCATAGGTGTCTGAAAGCTGGAACTCTTATTTATCAGCAAGCAGGGTTTGGGACATAAGGGTAGATACCGGAGTGTCAGAAGCATGCACATTGAGCACCAAATTCCCCCAAGCTGAGAATTTTAAGGCCTTTATCTTCTGCTTCTGACAGAAAGTAGAGCTGATGCCTTCCAACAGTCCAAACACTGAGATACAAAGATTCGTGTACTTTCAACTCCAGGAGAGGGAGTAATTCCCTATGGAATAATTGAGAGGTGGACATGTAGCACCTGGTATGCAATCAAGAAGACCATACTTCCAAAGAAGAACTTCCTGAAGGAAAAAAGCTGGATACTGCTAGTTGATTACCATATTCTCATCATAGGAGAGGCTGGAGCACCAAAGAACTGTGAGGAGATTGGTAGAGTACATGATGCAGAGGAGAGTGATGTGCTGGCTCAGGGCCCAAGAGAGGATGTGGTAGTACCCCAGGAATAAGACCACCGCAGGTGCTGTTGGGAAGTACAGCACACATTGATAGTCAGTTGAAATGAGAAAATTTGGCCCTTAAAGTTTGTGATACAGTTGGTTGTGTCCTCTGAAAGTATATGGATCCCAGATAAGGAGCTCGAGGTCATTTTTCAAAATCAAAGCTAGGTCAGCAATAGAAACTAGAGGTCACATGGAAACACTTTTAGGCTTTGGTATAATGCATCTTTTTAGGTCTGGCTTTCAGAGGTATGACTCTATTTCACAGTTGGGGGAGAAACACATGTTGGGAGGAAAACCTGACCTCAGGGCATGTGACTTACATTCACACTAAGTCTGGGGACTGTTTATAAACACAATCACATGAGTATTGTAAATAGGGCTGCCAAATGAAAGGCAGTAATTAGGGTGAGTGGGAACTTCGAGCAGTTGACAATTTGATTTGCCCTTTTTTTATGCTTTTGTAAATTTGATTATTTTTACATGTATGCTGTCAAGAAGAGCACAGGTAAATTTTATTTAACAAATATTTATTAAAAACATACCATGTGCCAAGCACTGTATTCCTGTGCAGTACTTTGATTTGATTTTGATATAATTTTTTTTTCTTTTAGAAACAGGGTCTCACTCTGTTGCCCAGGCTGGAGTGCAGTGGTGTGGTCACAGCTCATTGCAGCCTCAATCTCCCAAGCTCAAGTGACTCTCCTGCCTTTGTCTCCCAAGTAGCTGGGACCACAGGTCCTCGCCACCAGGTTCGACTAATTAAAAAAAAAAAAAAAGAATCTGTAGAGATAGCTTCTCCCTATATGTCCCAGGCTGGTCTCCAAGTACTTGAATTTTAAAAATAGGATTTTTAAAATTCTATTTTTAAGGATAATGTGTTGATGTCTTAGATAGCATATCCAGAGAATTTAATGTAAAGATTTGAAAGAAGACAAGTAGGTAGTCATGCAGAAATGGGGGGGAACGTCCAAGGCAAAGAGAATAACAGTTGCAAAGACCTGATTACAGAGCATGCCTAAGCATCTCAAAAATAACTGAAGTGGAGTGATGGTGTGTTTTGGGAGACTCCAGCCAAACTGGGGTTCCAGTACCAAAGCAGCTAGCAACTCTGCCCTAGTGGGAAATGAGAAAGTACTGAAGATGACTGTTTAGAGTAATCATGGGATACTTTTTTTGCCTTACAGACAGCCTAATGTCTAGTTTTCTGGGGAAGAGGAGATAAGGGTAAACAGGAAACTCATTTACCCTTATGGCTCTTGACTGACTCATATCCAGTTTATACCTGCCTGCCTGACCATCGCTTTGACACTGGGAGCCCAACTTTGTGTTCCTCCATGAATCCAGGGGGAAACCCAGACTGGGGTAATTCCTGGTTATTCAGATGGAAGGCATAAATTTAATACATCACTCCAAGAAGAAACAAGTTTAAAAATATTTAGTTAATAGATCCTGAGCAAAGGAGGGCATAATGAGTCAGGAGAGTAGTCATTCATCCCCAGGTCATGTGAAGCAGGAATGAAGAGTCAGGCAGAGAGAGAAGAACACATGGCAGCTAGCAGTATATGTAAGGTAATAGGGTGCAGGTCACTTAAGTTCACAGGCAAATCCCTGAAATATCTCTTTGAAAATATCAACAGCAGGAAAGCAGGGAGCCAGTTTGCTAGCCTGAAGAGATGCCTCTAAATTCTTATCTCTGGCCACCAACTTTAGCCATTTGATGTGATGTAGAACTGGAAACTGTCAAGGGTAACTGAGCCCTGCCTCTGGTATGAGACAGTTAATCCTGCATTCAAAGATGGATACCGAGGCTGTATAAACTTACAATCATTCACTACATGGTGGAAGGCAGTATTTAGAGTCAGAGAGATAATTTGGGGTGATAGTGTAACTGGAAGGGTAAAAACGGCATACAGAGTCTTGTTGGCCACAGTTAAAACTTTAGGTTTTGTTCCAATTAAAGGAGAAACTTGGAGATTTTTGAGTGAAAGAATGACATAATGTGATCACACAGGGCACTGGATTGACATTATCTAAACACGGGCAAAAGCAGAAGCAGAGAGACCAGTGGTGACAATCAAAAGTGGCTAAATTCTGGTTTTACTTTGAAGATGGAACTGATAGGGGAGAAAGACAGGAGTCAAGTATTAAATCAAAATTTTTATAAAAACTGGAAGAATGAATTGCCATTTACTGAGATGTGGAAGGCTCAAGGAGAAAAAGTAGTGGAGGAGGCATGTCAAGAGCTCAGAAATACCTGTGTAGAAAAATTATTTTTAGATAAAAACAGATCATATTCATATTTTTGCCATGGTGAAAATCTGAATTAAAATATTCTTCCCTATTTTGTCAGATAAAAACATAATCATTTTGAGATTTCTGAAATTACTAATAGAATCCATTTTTAGTCATTTGCTAGACCCATATCTGGAGTATTCTTCTCCTATCCAATATATGTATTACAGGAGAATATACCTGTAATTGAGTAATTAGGCCTGGAAATGAGCAGTTCATTTATTTTGGTCCTGGGAAAATATCATTAATCAAATTTATAAATGCAATGAAATCATTTCTTTCATGTTTATTAAAAGACATTATGAAAATATTATCTCTAGTCTCAGCTGACAGTTTTAAACTTAATGTGACTTTTAATCAATGGCAACAAAATCAATAATGTTGCCACTGGGGGCACCTTAAGAAATGTAAATTACTACCAGTCAAAAAGTCTTTCCCTTTGGATTTATATTTTCACAGATTTTTTTTTAAAAGAAAACTAGAAGCATAAAAAAGGAAACTAGGACCATGTTTTTCAAGGATGTAGTGCTGTGTAGTGGAAAGTACCCTTGTTTAGGAGAGAAAAATCAGTTTGTGATTCATTGTCCATTGTATACTAGCAGTGCAATATTAAAAAATCCGGCCGGGTGCAGTGGCTGACGTCTGTAATCCCAGCACTTTGGGAGGCCGAGGCAGGCGGATCACAAGGTCAGGAGATGGAGACCATCCTGGCTAACACAGAGAAACCCCATCTCTACTAAAAAAGACACTAAATTAGCTGGGCGTGGTGGCGGGCAGCTGTAGTCCCAGCTACTCGGGACGCCGAGGCAGGAAGAGAATGAGGTGAACCCGGGAGGCGGAGCTTGCAGTGAGCCGAGATCACGCCACTGCACTCCAGCCTGGGCGACAGAGCGAGACTCCATCTCAAAAAAAAAAAAAAAAAAAAAAAAGCCAGTGATTTTATTCAGTAGCAGATACTCATTCTTTAAAATATCTTCCTATAGCACAATATAAATGTAAAATGGCATTGTTAATCTTTTTTTTTTGTTTGTTTGTTTTTGAGACAGAGTGTCGCTCTGTCGCCCAGGCTGGAGTGCAGTGGTGCGATCTCAGTTCGTTGCAAGCTCCGCCTCCTGGGTTCACGCCATTCTTCTGCCTCAGCCTCCCTACTAGCTGGGACTACTACTACTACGACCGCCACCACACCCGGCTTTTTTTTTTTTTTTTTGTATTTGTAGTGGAAACAGGGTTTCACTGTGTTACAGGGTTTCACCGTGTTAGCCAGGATGGTCTCGATCTCCTGACCTCATGATCCGCCCGCCTCGGCCTCCCAAAGTGCTGGGATTATAGGCGTGAGCCACGGCGCCCGGCCGGGATTGTTAATCTTATGTTACATTTAAATAATGATTTGCGCTTATCACAGAACTCATTCATGTTTTTACTGATTCAAATATTTCTTGCTTGCTCAGTGCCAATTAAAGCTTGAAGTAAGATCTTTATTTGCTTGGGAAACATAAGGCATGTATTCGAGGCAAGCGAAGGATGGATGGTTGTGTGAATGAACAGACAGATGAATTAATCAAATGATAGTGTGCTTCATAAAATTGAAACAATCATTCCAATATTGACTTTTAATAGATGGGTAAAGTATCCACCTGCCATCATAATATACTTTCTTTTCTCCACAATAATGGGAGATAATATACTTTGGATTTTAAATGTCTTGACAATGTTTTAATTTCAAGCCATATTGTCACCATATGAGAAAATTTGGTACATTTTTCTATTCCCATCTCAAATGATATACAGACATGGTGTTTAGTACTTCTCATTAGATCTACAATATGATTAAATGACATTAAGATGGTCTAATTATAAAATAGAACTACAGATATGTCCCAATCTAAATACAATGCTCAGTACAATTTCTTAGTAGGAAATTACAGTATAAAAACAGAAATCTTCTTGTAACTTATGGTCAAAAGAAATTAAATTTTATTCATCCTTGTGAGTTAAAATCTCCACAAAATTAATAACCCAAAATGTATTCTCCTCAATGTGTTATTCCCCTCATTCTCAACAGGGTGGATTCTTAATGCTGGGGAGAAGGAGCCTTCAGCAACTCCAGCCTTGGTAATTCTTTTGGTAACTTAAGACAGAATATACTTGCTGGTAAATCTCTCATGAGCTACATTTTTTAAAGATGAAAAACGTTAATAAGATACACAAGATTATCACAGTATTTGCCCTATATCAATGGAACTTAGAAAACAAACCATTATTCAGCTCCTAAAAGTTATCACAGACAAAACTATGTTTTGAAACTCAACACAATAATGCCAGATATCACACAAGGTCTCAGAGATATCTGAGGGAAGGAAAGTGAACAGAAAGAATCTTGGTGTCAACCTTGCTAAGATGCCAATCTGTGAGAGATGTGCCAAATCTTCAACCTGTGAGAATAAACTGAATTCCACAAATGGGATAATAGCAACAAGTTTATCAGTTTTGTACTGGACAGAAAAGTCACCAAATTATACCATTCCCTCCTCCATTTGCTTTTTCTGTGTGTTTTTATATTGTTTGAAAAATTGCAATAGTGGCTGGCTCAGTCATGGAAGGTATCTGTCCCATTTAACATATTCGAACGCTCTTAATTTTTAGGTCTCCGTTGAGCACTGAATTTCTGCCACCCTAGTGTTCAATTGGCAGCATTATTTAATGACACAACCTCCATAATGCTTGCAATGAATATTTTCAGTTCTATGTCTCAGTAACTATTTCTATTGCCTCTTCTTATAGGCTACTTTAAAATCTGTCTCTGAAAAAGAGGGTCGCCTTTCCCACAGTTGTTTTAGATAAATAATCAATATCAGTGAACTTCTACTTATGGTTCCTATCAATACTTGTGCCCTGTCCTTCACAGCCAACTGAGGACCAAGGGGGCTTCTCAAAACACCATCATTCCTAACATTTCCCTTTGCAATTGCCCAAGGTCTTATCTTCTAACAATTTAGTTGCTTTAAATAAACCTTTTTAATCTAGACTAGTTTGAGATTTAAAGTTGTAAAGATAGTACAGGTTCCATGTACCCATACCCAATTTCCCCCAATATTAAAATCTAACATTAATGTGATACATTTGTCACAATTAATCAGTACTAATACATTATCTAAAGTCCATGCTTTTTTACATGTTTAGTTTTTACCTAATTTCCTTTATCTGTTCCAGGCTCCCATTCAGGATATCGCATTACATTTAGTTGTGTTTCTTTAGGCTCCTCTTGGCTGTGACCATTTTTTAGGATTTTCTTGTTTTAGATGACCTTGACTGTTTTAAGGAGTACTGGTAACAATTTGATTTTTACTTCAGTTAATTTCTTTCTCTAGATGTAGGACTAGTGCTGTTTACTGAATTTCAGTGACTTCTGTTTGTTTTCATTATGATTTTCCAGCCAAGAAGCTTGTTTTACTAATACACTTCTTTAGATTTTATCTTTTGGAAACTGACATAGTGAGAGAGATAAAACTAGTGAGTCTGGGTCTATCAAGAAAAAAAATATTTATCTTCCCTTGTTGGTTAATCCCAATGTATAGAACATCCTCTTTAGACTGATGTAGAGATAAAGCCCCACTATATTATCATTCCACCTGCCTCATTTTGTTCCGCCTTCCAGCAGAATATGAATTCATAAATTCCTCAAGCATGTTCCCTCAGGACGATGGCAATATATGACTTCCCCCATAGTAACTGTCATTTTGAAACTCACTAATGATTTGATTATTTTGCAATGATCGTTCTAATTTTTCCCTTAAACGTGTCCAAGTTTTCTTGTAACCAAATGTCACAGACATCCTAATCTTCTAGATAGATTTACTTAATTATTCTTACAAGGGATCTTCTATTTTCAGCTTTACAAAGATAACCTCCATAGTCATTTTTGGATCCTGGTTCCTTCCAGCACAGTTATTCGGTCCTGCTGTCTGAGACCCTGTGATTCTTTCTCTGTCAGAATTCTGAGCCCCAGTCATTATTTCTATCTTAGCAACAACTAAACCAATCTTTCTCCTTTTCTTCTATCTCCTTAGAGCTGTTAGGCCTAGTTCAATTCTTTTTCCTTCTGTATCTGACTAGTATTGTTTGTCAGATACAAAAGGAAATATTTGTCTAGTCTGCCAGCTAAAATATCAGTTTTTCCAATAAGCAACTCTCTTCGGCTTATTTAGCAGTCTTCTTTTATTTTGTTTTTAACTAATCATTCCAGTTGCTGTTCAGTTTCCTGAAATAACTTGATTTCTCGAGTTAAAAACGTACAGGCTTTTTTTTGGCTAAGAATGTTTTCATTTTGTTTTTAAGTGCTACATAATAATTGTTCACATTTATGGGACACTGTGTGATGTTTCAATACATGTATACATTGTATAATGATCAAATCAGAGCAATTAACATATCTTTCACAACAAACACTTATCATTTTTGTGGTGAGAACACTCAAAATCCTCTCTTCTAGCTATTTGAAATATACAATACAGTATTAATAACTATTATCACACTACTGTACAAGAGAACACCAGAATTTGTTCTTCCTATCTAGCTATAACTTTATACCTTTTGAACAACCTCTCCCCATTCCCCCTCCTCTATCCTCTTCAGCTTCTGATAACCACTGTTCTACTCTCAACTTCTGAGATCAAGTTTTATAGATTCCACATGAGTATGATTGTGCAATATTTGTCCTGTGCTTGGCTTATTTCACTTAACGTAATGTCCCCTAGGTTCATCCATGTTGTGGAAAATGGCAGAATTTCACCCTTTTTATGGCTGAATAGTATTCCATTGTGTATATATACCATAATTTTTAATCCATTCATCTGTTAATGGACACTTAGGTTGATTCCATATCTTGGCTATTGTGAATAGTGATATAACAAACACAGAAGTTCAGATATCTTTCGACATTACTGATTTCATGTCTTTTGGATATATACCCAGTGTTAGGATTGTTGGATCATATGGCAGCTCTATTTTTAATTTTTTCAGGAACCTCCATATTATTTTCCATAATGTCTGATACAGGACTTTTCAACTGCCTTGTTAGACTGGGTTTGCAACAACTCAACTTTGAGCTGTGTTTACTTCATCTCAAGAGGATAGCATATTCTGTTCATATAAGGGCTTTCATTCATTATTATTTGTTTATTTATAAAATTCTACCACACATCTCTGGGAAACCCACAACATGAGTCTCTGAAATTGGGATGGATAGCCAATGTTTAGTCACTTAATACAACTCAATCCAACTTGAGGCCACATAGTTGATTCCTTCTATACTTTTCTCTCTATGTCTTAAAGACAGGTGACATGACATGAAGATGGACAGAATGTGAAGCAGCTGGTCTAGCACTGCCTACAGAAACCTGGTACAAACTGCAAAGCCAGAACCTCACTAGTGTTCTATAGAACATGAAAAACTTGGCTGTCTTGCAGTTTAAAAGTAACAAATGTTATTCCTTATGAATACTAAAAGGACTAATCTCAACTCAACTTTACCTGAAATACCAGGCCAAGCTGAGACTATGAATTTTCAAGGTCTTGCTGTCACAGTCTCACCTAAAGGTATCTGTATCCAAGATACTGAGGTCACCTGTATGGCTAAAGTTTGTCTAAGGCACAGGTGCTTGCAGCCTTGCCTGAATAAAAACTGTCACTTTCCTGGAACAAAGTTAATATGCTCCAGTGACCCATCAAAGTCAAAATCCCACCTGGCCAATTTACTAAAGCCTGAGGCCTAATGCCACCTACCCAGGGTGCATGAACTAAAAAAAAAAAAAAGCAATAATAAATTGTAAAAAGTAGCCATATGGCATGCTATAGAAAGTTACCACCTACCAAAGTCAAAAAAAAAAAAAAAAAAGCATGACTCCCACCTCTATTCCTGCTTGGTGAAACAAAACCCCAAGGCCATTCTTTTGGATCACTTAGGGTCTTGCTTTAACAAGATGCTTCAATCTCCACAGTTCCCTTTCTTACCAAATTCTGCTCCTTGTCTATTGCCAAGTTGGCTAGTCCAATGTATGAGATTTGAGGGTTTAAAGATTTAATATACAACACTCTTCTCCTCCTGTTGAAGTTCAGAACCAACTGGTAGCAGATCAAATGAGTCAGAAGGATAGAGATGCCAGTTTTATTACTGAGGAAACTGTTGGTGTCATAGCCTAGATATGTAGCCAGAAAGCCTTCCTAATACAGCCCCCATAGTCAGATCATCTACAACATATTAGAGAAAAAAACAGAATACCGTATTTTAGCTAATAAATGACATCAGGTTCATAAGACGTGCCTTATTTTGTGCACCGATGGAGATGAACCTTCCCTGTCATTTAAATTAGGACCTTCCATTAATCATAAGATACATGTTTTGTGTGGGCAGATCCCAGGTGAAGTAAGTAAAGGGAAGCAGTTAAGTTGCACAAGCCCTGTTCATTCTTCCATGTATGTTAATTGTATGATAATTGACTCTTCTCCTGAGGAGCAGTGAATGAGAGGGCAAACAGGCCAGTTAGTGCTATGCTTATTCTTGAGTGTTCGGAAATATAAAACAAGGAAAAAAGAGATTCCTTCACCCAATCAAACATTAATGTTGTATTTGAAAACAAAAAAGAATGCAACACTAGAGGAGATTATACTTCAAATAATCTCTAAAGCTTTTTAATTGGAATAAAACCTTGTCTTTATAGAATAAAAGTTCCACAGGAAAAAATTCTAAGTATGAAGTAATATTTGGTTTAAAAATTTGAAAACCTTGTTACTGAAGGGGAATTTCAATTTTATGAGAATAATTAAAGCTAGTAAACATTTTGAAACTACAATATGCAATTTTCAGACACTGAATCAACATTTTATATAGTCAATGGGAATAGGATCTAGAACTTGATTTTACTGGAACAACACAATTTCATGTCTTGCCTAATAAGATTAATCAGTCTTGACTATTTATTTGTCCGAATTGTCTCAAAGCACCTTTCCTCTTAGATCAGAGATATTACACTTTCAGTCTCTATAACAAAAGAAGATCACTCATTTTCTACTTTGTATTGACTTTTAAAAGTCATGCTTACTTAGTATTGTGGACAAAAGGACATTCAGGGGCCCAACAAAAATCAAAAGCAAATTAGTAACCAAATGATGGAGACTGAAGGACTTGGCAGTATAATATAAAGGAAAGACCACAGCTGTTAAGGGCACCATCTTTGGAGTCACACAGACCTGAGCCCTAATCCTCTCCCAGCATTTATTAAGTGGACAAGCTACTAAATCTCACTTCACTTCAATATTTTCATCTTTATAAAAGTAATAATAATAATAATCATAATACTTCCCTCCCAGGGTCATTGTATGAATTAATGAGCCAATATATGTAAGCCAATAACACAGTGCCTAACCCATAGAAAATGGTCAAATAATAGAAATGCTTATTTTTTCATTCTGGAATAATATATAACACAGAAACAGCTCCCACACAAGATGAACACACTTTTACCATTGTAGCAATTCATTCGTGTTTTTCAACAGTTATTTCAGGCCCTATGTCTTCCAGACACAGCATAGGATTACACCTCTGACCTCTCCACCCACCTAATCCCCTGAGTGGTGGTTGCTGGAATTCATTATGCCATTGAGTTGTACATAGAATCTATGAGTGTTTCTTGCTGGAAAGAGCATTTAAGTGCTAATGTGAGACCCTGTATATCTTTCTTTCCCTTTCCCACAGCTGGCAACGTTTCAGATAGTGGCTGCTCCATCAGCCTGGGTCCCAGACAAAGAACAACATGAAGCAGTGCTCCAGCAAACCCTCAATCAACAAGTAGCAGGAGTGTTGTTTTAAGACAAGAGATTTGTTTATTACCACAGCAGAATTTAGTCAGTTCTGACAGATACACCTAATCTCATCTCTAATACATAATTACATTATCACAATTTACATTTCAAACTTTATATGTTCTACAGGATCCATCTGTGGTGATAATCAAGCAGGGTACTGGCAATATTGTTGAAATTCACTCATTCAACAAATGTTTCAGATACTGCACTAAGTTCCAGGCAAAGAATATTGAAGAAGTGGACATGATACCTTTCCTCCTAGTTTACTATGAGGTTGAGTAGAACATGAAGACAGGAAGATATTTCTCAGTAATGATATTACTACTTAAAGTTAAAACTAACCTTGGAGAGGTAACCATTATCTCGTTAAGTCCTTAGTAGAGATGAGTTTATTTGAAAACACTTTTCTTTTCACTTTATATGTTATCTTTTATTTTATTCTTTCCAACTTGTTATTTTAGGTTCGGGAGTACACGTGCAGGTTTGTTACATGGGTCAATTATGTGATTACATTTTTAATATATTACAAAGCTACTAAAAATTAAGCCCTGTGGAAAAGATATGCTCAGCAGAATTCTGAAGCAAGGGGAAGTTTGGCTATAAAGAACAATCTAAATAGAGAGTGCCCACAAACACAGAGTGGTTTTTCGTTGGGATGGATGCAGCCGAAAGGTATCATCCAGTGAACAGGGAGCAAGAGAGGTAGGGGGGAATATTGGAACACATAGTGGATTAAAAATCAATTCACTTGATTGAAGTTCTGGCTTGACTAACTTTGCTATATGACCTTAAAGTCATTTATTAAGCCACTTAATTTCTTTTAGCTTTAAATTCCTCATTTAGAAAATACATACAATATTATTATTATTATTATTATTATTGACAGGGTCTCACTTTGTCACCAGGCTGGAGTGCAGTGGTGTGATCTTGGCTCACTGCAACCTTCACCTCACAGGTTCAATTGATCCTCCCACCTCAGTCTCACAAGTTGCTGGGACCACCACCATACCGTGATCTGCTGCCTAATTATTTTGTATTATTAGAAGAGCTAGTGTCTCACTATGCTGCCAGGCTGGTCTCGGACTCCTGAGTTCAAGCAATCTGCCCACATTTGCCACCCAAAGTGCTAGGACTACAAGCATGAGCCACTGTGCCTGGCCAATAGGAGATGGATATGGAGATACATATATATATATATATAAACTCAAAGAGTTTTGGTAAAATCTGTAAGTGAAAGCATTTTGAAAGCTGAAAAGTGCTATTCAAAGGAAGAATATTAATAATGTAAATACAGAAGGGTCTCTGAGGAAGACCCTGAACTACAAATTTATCACAGCTATTCCTACAAGAAGAAAAAGCATGGAAGAAATTAGCATTTTTATTTTTTAATGAAGTGACAAGGCTTTTGAATGTTTTACTTTGCCTGAATGTTTTACTTCCTATGTAAACTAGCAGGAATACAAGGATGTTCCTAGAGTGAAGTTGCTCTTATTCACCTACATTTCAATATCCTCCTTTAGTAGAAAAAAGGGAACAGAATTACAGATGACCATGGAATTTAAAATAACTCCAGATATACGTTTGAGAATGACTACATCATCTGCCATCAGTTCTGGGCAGAAAAAAAAGGTTGGGAGGCACTGTACTAGCTGATTTTTCCGTTAGCTGTTTCATTGTTCTTATTCTGCAATTTTCTGATCCATACATGTTTCTCAAACATCAATTTACGAAATCATACCCTTCTATAGAGATAGGATGGGTAAGAGCAACTTTATTATGGGAGAAGAAGGGCATTTGCATTTTCCTCCCTGCAAACCGTAAGAAAGACAACTTCTCATTATACTCTAGTCATTGTAACTAATAAGAGTATATTTATTCTGCAACTTTTAGAATCAAAATAATTATATTTTAGGAAAAATAGTGAATCATCAAAATGAAGATACATGACTAACACATAATTTTAATAAATATTTCCCCAGAACTTCAATCCAGCCCTTCTTTTCAGCCTGAGATATTCTAATTTGAGCAGTATGTATTTTTTTTAAATTTTGTTGAGATAGTAGAACCATCATAAGTTGTTTCCAATTTGACACTATATCCAATTGAAGTATCATGCCCTCAGTGACTAAATATCCACTACTAAACTAAGCTAGACAATAGAAACAATTACATAATTAAAGATTTTACTCAATTACTAAGATCATTTAAACTAAATATGCTTTTTCTGAGAAAAACACTTTCCTGAAATCTTGAATTTATTTTATTAAATTCTGGTCCAGAAATGATAGCAAATTCTAATGTCTTATATTTACATTTATATGATTTCTCCACCAAGAATCTTTCCTAAGATATCCTTGCACTAGACAAGAAAAAAATTTATTCATTATTAAAAACCTTGATTTTCCCTGTGGCAAGGTTTCCCAATTAGGTACATTCCCCTTCACATTGGAAAATAGATTCATTTATGAACCTAGAGAACTTATTAAATATTGTTTAAATATATGAAATGTTAAAGAAAGAAATGAGGAGATGGGGAACGGGAGATTTTTTGTTTGCTTTTGTTTTTAATGAAAAGAATATTTTCAAAGTACCAAAAAATGTCAAAAAGCAGAATATTGTGAATTAGAGTAAAATTATCTGAAATACAAAACTAAGTGCTTGTGACATCTCCCAGTCATAAGGGCTGTGGTTGGAACATTTCTAAAATTAAAGTTCCATATTGATTGAAAACATTTTTCTGGCTGTATGTTCCATTATACCAAGAACTAATCTATCTTACATACCCAGAATATAGCACATTACCTGGTACAGAGTAGGCCCTCAATAAGTATTTATTATTGAATGAAAACATAAGAACAAAACTAGCAGAGGTATCTCAGTGTGCAGTCATGCTTCAGGCATCAATATCTAAGATATGGGCTAGAAAACTATCTCCAGTATAGAAAAGGTATAAGAAGAACTAAGTAGTGAGATTACTCCCTGAGTCAGACACTACTGGCTGTCTGGCTCAGCAGCCAATCCCATTCACTCTCTTCCTTGATGCCTTGAACTAAGAGGTTAAAAAACTATTTATACACTTTTCCAACCTAATTTGCAACTACAAGCAATCATATGAACTGATCTGGCCAGTGAGACACAAACAATACTATGCCACGTGGTTTTGAGAAAGATTACGCATTCTTGACACACAGGGCAAATACCGCTTACACTGCTGGTCCTATTTATTTCTGTCTCCTGAAGTGATGTGCTAGCTGGACCTGTTGTAGCAATGCTGTGACATAAAGGAAAAGACAGAGATGCTGGCCTTGACAACACTGAGCCACTGAAGCAACCTCAAAATCTGCCTACTTTCATAGTCTTGATCTGTGAAAATAAAGCTGGACGACTACTATTTGTTTAAGTCATTGCTGGTTGGCTTATGTGTTACTTTCAGCCAAAAAGCCCTTCTAATCATACACTCCCTTTCTCAAATACACATATTTCAAAGTTGAGTCTTGAAGTAAAGCATTCATAAAACAGCAGACTCTTGCCTTGGGTCGTCATAATTAAAGGCCTTTTGAGCTCAGGAGTTTGAGTTCTTTATAGTGGCCACTTGTACTAGGTCACTCTTCTTCATAAAGGACCTCTCTTACATATTTCATCATGTTATATTTTTAAAAAATTGTTTACATGTCTGCTTCGTATGATCAGAAGAGAAATCTTCGAGGGTAAAGCTCTCCTCTTATCTCCCTGGTATTATCCCAGGTACTTGGCATAGTGTTTGACCCATGACCATCTCTAATGACTGTTACTTGAATATATACACACATATCTAATCAGATATTACTTTGAGATGAGTGGCAGGTTTAGAGATGACACAATTAGTAAACCATCACTTCTGGGTATGAAAAATAGATGTGAATTGTCAGGAAGAAAATAATCAATATAAGACCAAAATAAATACCATAAACATGTTATATCTAAAATATGCAATAAAAACCTATCCTGAAACCTCTGAGAATAAATTTGTAGGTGGAAAAGCAAACCCAGTTAACATGCTTTCCTGTCTTCTGAGCTCCTTCAGTGTTTGCACTCTGCATAATTTATTTACACTGGAGTCACAAGCCCAAAGTAATAGCAGTGATTCTAACACACATCTGTATGAATTAACCCCTCCAAGCAAAGAGTGTGCTTAGAGGATTTAACTCCCCTACAATGCTGATAATCTTTATCAGATCATATTATCCCACCCTCAGTCCTTAAAAAAATTATTTGAAAAACCTAAAACTAAAAAGAGTTTGCATATTATGAATATACAGTTTGAGACAAAACCCCTAGAAAGACCTTTCAGCCATTTAATCTTTCATTCATCAGATACCTACTGAGCTCTGCAGTTTTAGGCAGTCAAGATAGGTAGATGGGTAGCACAAACACACCCCTCCTCCTGAAGTTTACAGTCTGATGAACCAGACTGACACTACTAAACTTCTCCTATATAGAAATTCAGAAATCCATACTATGTCCACGATTCAGTTTCCTCAATAAGATATGTCAAGGTGAACTTTTAATCTTTAAAGTTTAACTCATTCACTCAACAAATGTCTACTGAGCAAACTTTCCCTCCTCACTGCCATCCTCATCATTTCCATAAGCACAGGGATTACAAGGAAAAATACAACAGCCATAGTGCCTGCCCTCATGAAGCACCTGTATTATATATAGAAGACAAATACACAAGTACTTCTATTACTGTTGATTCTTATTATCAAGTAATCCCCAAATTGTATTAATATTTATTTACATCTATTTTTATTCATATTTGTTTATAATCAAAAATTAAAATGTCCCAAAGCAACCATTTATGGGCTATAGGTACTTTAATATTTGAACATTCAAGTTTAGAACTAACCTTAATTCAGTTATTAACTGTACAATATGCAGAACAGAAACCAAAACAAACAGTAAGTAGACAAGGACTACTACTTTTATTTTTTCCTTGTGAGAATCAGGGGGAAAAATACAAAAGATCCAAAGCACTGATCAGAGCATTTATATACTTAACAACTGAGGCTCATAAAGCACCACAAAACAATTTTATTATTTCCCCCCATTGCCTCTGCATAACCAGCCTATAGGGATTGTCCATCTCTATCCCCTTGAATGTAACTCAAAATCAGTGACTCGATTTTCAGATTGTTCCCAGATAAAACATTCCTTCTTTCATTTTAGTAGGAGAAAAGAAAATGCTACAGACTCAAGTAAAATCAGGTCTAAGGCAGAGTAATAATTAAAACTCCAACATCCACCTGAGCTAACACTTCTCCCCTCACCCAGCCTTGGAAGGCAGCCGGACGGCAGCCTGCAGAAGGACCTGGCTGGCAGGCTCTTCTTTCTGCCCAGCCAGGTTCCTCATCCTCATCCTCCCTCCACCTTAATCAGCAGCTGGAACTTTTGATCTCTCTGAATTGAAGAGGTCAGAGATAGAAGGTATAAGGAGACATGAAAAATCTTATTTATCTAGCACTGATCTAGCATTCCATTTTCCTGGGCTTTGCAGGTGTTCAAAGTTGACTTTCCTGATCCCAATTTTCTCAGTTCTTTGAAGACCCTCAGGTTCTGGGGATCTCTCACTGCAGACTCTGACCTGATTCTGGCAAGGCATTCATGACTGGCCACTGACTACCCTATCCAAAGCCTCTGGTTGTCTGCACTTCCCCTTCAGCCTTCTCCTACCACCCTTTATGTGAATTATAAAAAGGTGACACCTCCAGATTGATGAAGTATAGACAGGTGCCCTCCCACCATGTTGATACAGCCCTACAGCCCTATGCACGAGCCTGGGCAAGCAGCTCCTTCTCACCTCTCAGCCAAGAGCCTTTGTGCAGACCACAACCTACAAGGTGACATTACCACAGCCCTGTGCCCTTCACAGACTGTCTACTGGAATCACAGATTCTCCACCAAGTACTTCTGTGTAGGGGCTAAGAAAACACATCTCCTGCTCTGTGCTCACTCTACCCACATAGAGTATACAGGAAACCCATCCTTTTTGCCTGACATACAGGGAAGTGCAATTACTTGCCCTATTTTATTTTAATTCTCTGAAAGACAGATTCAGACACAGTGTTTTACATTTCTCTGCTGTGAAGCAGTTCACTACATCACCCTAACTCCAACGGAACATAGCAATGGTTTTCCTATAGCAGCAGCAGGCTTCATTAGAGTTGAAACAAGGAGAAAGTACACAAACCCTAACCCTGGGCTTGCATATTTAAAAGAACACCAAAAACTCTCTATGTTTTTATTCCCTACCTTTCTCAGCTTCTTAGATTTTAACTGTCTTATATTCCACGTGAATTAGGGATACTCCACTCGAATCCAGCACAACAGGGGGTGTGACAACTCTCACTTTGGAATATGGAGTAATTGTCTCCTCTTTGCATGGAAGCTTCAGTCAAAATCAAGATTAGAATACATTTATTTTGATATAGTGAAACAGTAATTAAAATGAGAATTTACAGATGCTCTAAGGAGAAACATATTTTTGAAAGAAGTTGAAAAGTGAATGAGGGATGCTTATTAGCAAATTAAAGAGAATTTTAATATTATATATTTACGAGGACATATGTATTGTAAGTCCCCAGAATAGATCAGTCAATCCTATTCTTTAAAAAATCATACAGAGGAATTTACAGTCACAGGGCAGATGAAGCAAGTAAAGGCCGAAGCAAGAGGTATGGCCAGATGACTAGAAGGTTTAGGTAGCCAAATAATTTAACGACCGAACCAGACACTTTGAGAAATAAAATGAAGACTGTGAATACATTCAGACAACAGATGCAAACCAGAATTGTTCTGCATGAACTGGATGCCTGATCACCCTATGTGAGCAAAATAACAGTTCATTCCTGACTGATAGTAGAAACCAACAATGAAATTGATCTCTGAAGCAAACTGGAGGTTTTCTTCAAAGAGAATGCTAGTGAGAGTCAACTATGGATCAGAATGGGGACATGGAAGCCATTTTATTTGTAATTAATGATGACAGTACTTTCATTTTCAACGTTTATTCTGGATGAAAGATGGGACACTTTACAGGCCATATTTAATTGTTTTTGGTTTTTGTTTGAGGTGCAGTTTCACTCTTGTTGCCCAGGCTGGAGTGCAGTGGTGTGATCTCGGCTCACTGCAACCTCTGCCTCCAGGGTTCAAGTGATTCTCCTGCCTTGGACTCCCTAATAGCTGGGATTACAGGCATCTGCCACATGCTCGGCTAATTTTTTGTATTTTTAATAGAGAGGGGGTTTCACCATGTTTGCCAGGCTGGTCCCAACTTCCTGGCTTCAGGTGATCCACCCACCTCAGCTTCCCAAATTGTTGGGATTACATGCATGAGACACTTCACCCAGCCTACAGGCCATATTTTAAAAATCACTATAAAGAAATCCAAGTGTTAATGATAAAGGGTCCTAAGAAAAAATATGATTTAGTCAAACAAATATAGATAAATTAGTGAAGTTTAGACAAACTAATACAAATATGAACTACAAGGGTGATCCAGATGACCAAATACATGTGTCTCACTTGAAAAATATTTGACAAACTTGCTACATCAGATGTAATTAAGAGAAGGAACTAGGATTGTTTAGAAATGGAGCCCAGCTAGAATACTTGGGGAGGGTGTGAAGAGAGAGAGAATGTAATCTCTTAATTGACATGTTATTTAGTCAGAGGTTTTTATTTAGACCTATCTCTTGAGGCTTTTAAAAGTAACTCAAACACACACACACACACACACGCACCCCAACAAATAAACATTAAAAGCTAATCTATATTCCCAATCAATGATGAATTTAAACAGTGAAGACTAATTGCTTTCAATTAAATATGCTCAACAATTAAAATACCATCAGTTAAGTATTATATAAACCAAGGATTTATAATAGTAACTAATATTTATATGCTGCTTACATGGATTTACTACTCCTCAAAATAATTCTGAGGTATGACCAATTGTTATTCCCATTTTACAGATGATGAAACTGAGATGTAAGGAGGTTAAGAAACTTGCCCAAGTTCACACAGTTAGGAAGTGATGAAAATTTAGGATTCACATTGAGGTAATCTGTTTCTACCAGGCTGAGCAGTCCTTTCCTTCATTTCTTTGTGTGTATGGCATAGTGTGGGAGAGGAAACAAGTGTCTCATCAGGCCATATCTGATAACAGGTTGATAATTTGCCTCAGCATTTCAGCCTCTACTCACCACAAGCCTTAGTTAACAGCTAGATACAGACTATGGAGATGCAGTTTATCAGTACTTTCATTTGTGCAAACATTAGCTACTTTAGTGTGTGTGAGACAAAAACAACAGCTCTCTTCTGCTTCTCTCAATCCCAGCTAATTCTGATAAGGTCATGGAAGTGCAAAATGATGTCTTCTGGAACGTTCTGAAAGAGACCAAAATCTACCCACACAGCTTCATAAGGATCTGAAGCCCTGCAGTGTATAAATCTTTATCTTCCTCATGTTCACGTAATTGCCACTTGATATACAGTTGTCTATTGGGCAGACATTGTTAAAATTAAATATATTCTTAAAATTAAAATTAAATTCCTATAAAGATCTTCTGGTGAACAATACATGCTAGAAAATACTAATGAAACACAAAGAAGAGGAATTATGCTTGTATGTGGTCAATGCTATTCCATTCCAGAAAGAATAATGTTGAAAGGGGGGCTTCTAAATTTTTAGCATTTTACTATATAATAACACTTTAATTTTTAATATATTCAAATTTCTGGATTTAGTGCAGTTCACAATGAAATATATATATATAAGCACATGTGTCTTTTAAATATTGCTATCCCTCTAAGAGAATCAGTAGGTAAAACTATTTCTGTAGTTTAAAAGTTCTGGCTAGGTTACAAAAACAGCAATTGTTAAACAACTCAACATTAAACATTAAATATTAAAGACTAAATGTAGCATTTAAAGCATTACATTTAATTGTGTCTGGCTTCATATAATTCAGTCCTTGGTTAATACAAAGTTAGTATATTAAAGTACAAAAATTAATGAAGTTTCAATTTGGAAATTAAACAGTGTGTGTTTCTAGACATAGAGAGACGCCTGGAATTTTACCTTTAGGATTTTATCTGTAGCTTGCAGCCTATTAAAGCTATTTCCACGTGCCTTTTTCTCTTTTGTGCCTACGTCATCCATTTAAGGTTCCTATTTATTTATTTAATTTTAAGAAGAAAGAAGAGGTTCCGTAGGAAACATTGACTGTATCTGACAACCATAGTAGGACTAGAGAAGGACTAATGAGGGGGTGCTGGGGGTAGCTTTAAGAAGGCGAGGTGGTAGCACAAAAGGATAAGAAGATAATTCAGCAGTCCCCTATAATCTTATTCCACCCAAGAAATTTGGGAGAATGCGAAAAAGCAGCAGCCCAGCATTCCTGGATGGGCGTGGCTTCTCTCCAGGGGCTGTCCAATCGAATTCCTTCAGAGGAAGATTGATAAGGGTTGCTAGGAAACAGGAGCGTCTCCCTCCCGCCTGACCGAGAGATTGTTCTGCACAAACCCTCTCCAGGGGCTCGCAGTGTGTAGCTGAGTCGCGAGTAGGGCTGAGCTGCGCACCGACCTCCCTGGCTCTCACACTCCCTTTCTGTTCCCGCTCTCCTAGTCCCCTCTGGCATGCGGTCAGCCCCCTGCCCAGGGACCACAGGACAGTTCTTCTAAGGACTGTCTGTTAGCCCCTACTCGCCTGAAAGCCAAGCGCTCTAGCAGAGCTTTAAAGTTGGAGCCGCCACCCTCCCTACCTCCCCATGCCCCTTCACCCCACTCGGAAATTCACCGACCTTTGCATGCACTGCCTAAGGACTTCAGAGTGAGGCAAAGCAGTCGGCAAAGCTACCCTGGCTTTTCATATAAAAATCCTCTCGTCTAGGTACCCTGGCTCACTGAAGACTCCGCAGATATACCCTTATAAAAGGAGGGTGGATGGGGGAGAGTGGGGGAGGGGGAGAGGGAAAAGAAGAATGAGAGAGGGAGGAAAGAATGAAAAGGAGAGGATGCCAGGAGGTCCGTGCTTCTGCCGAGAGTCCCAAATAGATGCGACTGCTTCAGCCTGGTCAAGGTGAAGGAAAGTTGCTTCCGCGCCTAGGAAGTGGGTTTGTCTGATAAGAGGAGGAGGGGACTCGGCTGGGAAGTGCTCCCCTCCCCTTCGCGGAAGACCACTGGGTCCCCCCTTTCCCCAACCTCTTCCATCTCTTCTACTCCACCCCTCCGTTTTCCCACTCCCCACTGACTCGAATGCCTGGATGCTCTGCCACCGGGCAGTGGTCCAGCGTGCAGCCGGGAGGGGGCGGGGGCAGGGGGCACTGTGACAGGAAGCTGCGCGCACAAGTTGGCCATTTCGAGGGCAAAATAAGTTCTCCCTTGGAATTGGAAAGGACAAAGCCAGCAAGCTACCTCTTTTGTGTCGGATGAGGAGGACCAACCATGAGCCAGAGCCCGGGTGCAGGCTCACCGCCGCCGCTGCCACCACGGTCAGCTCCAGTTCCTGCCAGGAGTTGTCGGTGCGAGGTAAGGGGCCAGAGGAGGACGTGCCCCTCTGGAGGGCGCCCAGCCAGGGCGCGGATGCTCGGGTGCCGCGTGGGGCAGGCGCAGCCGGGAAAGTTGAGGCAGAGCACGGACCAGTCCCTACAGTCCTGCCTGGAGTGGGAAGGGTGTAGGGCAGAGGCGATGTGGGTGTGCATGAGTGAGAGTCTGTGTGTGTGCACCCACGTCTGTGTCTGGGAGGAGGGAGATTTCAGGGCATAGATCTGTGGCCAGGGTGCGAGAGGCGAAGGGACGAAATAGCACTGGCAGACCCCCAGAGAGACCAGTCTCATCAGCTAACCACCTCCATCTCAGCTCTGGGCTCAGAATTTGTTTCTGTTTGGGGGCTCCCTAAGGCTTTGTGCACAGGAATCCGTGCGATGACTGGCTGACATACGGGCGGTTTCATGTGGGTGTGGAGGTTGCCGGCAGAGGTGGGCAACGGTCAGCAGGACCTGGTCCATGCAGCCCGGATAAGCTCCGAAGCCGAAGGCTGCCAGAGGTTTGCCCTCCCGGGAGCATGGTTGGAAAGGAGCCTTAACTAGCTGCCCTTTGCTCCTTTTGACTTGAGTGAAAAATCGAAAAGCCAAACAGGGAGCATATCTTTTCATCAGTCCTGTTCCATTTTCTTATCTGACAGTGAGATAACTCAGAGAGGGCGGGAGATTTGCGATCCAAAAATAGACTAGGTGATATATCCAATAAGCTTGTTTCTTAAGGATTTCATTTAAATTTCTTTCTAGTTATTCCTTGGGTTATCAAAGGTGGACAATTCTCAAAGGTATAACACTTTCAGGTAAACATATTAAGGAAGCATTCTCCCACTTTAAGTATTTTAGATATTGTAAATTTTAAAAAACAAATAAAACTGTGCACCTCTAAAGATCTTTGGTTAAGGACTCAACTAATTTGCTTATAAAATATTTCTACTATTATTTGAATAGTAATAGATGTGTTTTGGGTCTATATGTAGGTACATATTGTAATATTCAAAGTTGAAGTTAATGTGAGTTGAGGTAGGTGTGAGTTAAGTACCAACAATAGTTCCTTAGAGTTTCTTTCCTTGAATTTCTTAGAACTGTCCAGCAGAGCTACAATATGTTTCTTTGTGGTGGGTGGAGGGGAGGTTGGGGGGTGGAGCCTGCTTTGGTTTATCTGATCACACATTTTAAGATTCTTCTCTGAATTCTAATTGTTTGCAGAAGTATATTCAATATAGGCATTACTAAAATAATCTACATTGCCACTATGCTAAACTATGGATAACAGTTCCTACCAAAGATGCTTAGGACACTCTAATGAATAATTATGATTCTATATTCCTATGTACCTTGTTTCTAAAAACAGCCCAAGAGAATTTGAATATATTTGGAAGCTATTGTACACCAGAAATTATTGTAATATTTTTCCTTTCACAATGGGTAGATTTTAAATATAAAATCTTTTATATTTACAAAGATTTCTCACACCTGTAGACTTCAGCTGTCCATCCTATTGGGTTTTGATCACCCAGCAGTAGTACATAGATATTTTGAATAAATATGCCCAAAGGCTATCTTATGTTCAGAGTAACACAGAAGCTCAGGATGGAAAATGAGGAAAGGAAGTCTTGAAACCTATACTTTAACAAATAAAACAATGAAATTCCAGAATATCTACCTTTATTAGATGAAAAAGAATATGGCAATAATACCTTTTAGCATTGAAACCCCACCTGCTCCTAGATATTATATATTTAGGTGTAAAACTGTAGTTTTATGAGTTAGGCTCTTACCAATGAAATATGAAACCTAAATCATAGAAAATCATGCCAGTACAATGAATAGGCCACACTTTGGAGTTTGAAGGACACAGATACCTTTCTATTTATTTAAATTGAATGGTATTTTTCAAACTTCAGGAATATATGATCAGTAACAAAATGTGTGGAAAGCCACACAAAAAATATTATAAATAACTAAAATATACTCTGTGACCCACTCATTTTTGTACAATGGGCTTTTTAAAAAGTTGTGGTGTACATGTGAAAAGGAGTATAAATCACATGATATACCCCACAATTACACATGCCAAAATGATGAGCTCACCTTGGATTTTATGTCACTGCAATTAAAATTGCTAAGTTGAATAAATGCAACTATAACATAAAATTAATTGATCTTTATGTTTAAGTTGAAATTAATATTTGTATTTAATAAAATAATGGGGATAATTGTCAAAAGGTCACTGCTTCACTTCTCTGTGACAGGTTGTTAGCTGGAATCACACAAGTGAAGATGGTCTTATTTTGAAAGACTCTCAGCAATAACATTTTTACAACCTCCCTGGGTACATTTTCCTCATTTTTATTTCATGTAAAACTATCTTTTTTTTTTTTCAAATAAAACCGTTGTCTTTCTTGTCCATTCTTCTAATAGTGATCAGTCACAAAATGAAACATGATGTTTTTCCAGGATACTAGCTACCTCCTGCCAAAATGTAGCACATTGGCTTGGGGGTGAATTTTCCATTTGTTTTCCAGCACTAAACATCTCAATATTCCACTAAACAAAAGAAATGAAAATTAATACCTAATCACTATTGTAAAACAAGGAGGGCAGGATTCAGTTACGCACATTGGAATGTGGCCAAAGTTCCAGCGTGAGACTTGTTTTCTCCAGGAGTAATTCTCAAAAACAAGAAGTACGTGTTTACTCACAGTTGTCTCATTTTGCTATTTTAAACTGAGTTTATTGTGCATTCTCACATCTTTTGAGACGCCACTAAAGGGATCCAATACTGTATTAGATGAATTTGTTGAAATTGCTCCCGAGAAGGAGCATAAAATGATAGAAGATTATCTACCAAGTCTGAACACATAAAATGAGTATCATCATAGTAATCACTGAGACGGCAAAAACGATTAGCTCATACCCCTCCTTCTACTTCTAATGTAGGCTTGGTCTCCATAGCCTACTCTATTTTGGAGTACTTCAGTCCAGTCTGACTTTAAATGGATCACATAATGACTTCTTCCAGAGTCTTTGAAAGACTATTTCACAGTCTAATGGTTCTCTCTATTAAGAACTTTGTTGTGATATTCAGCTTAATTTTCCCCTGATTCTATTTTATCCTGTTACTTAATTCCTATTATAAGCCTTCTGGACTAGTTCATCCTCTTGTTTGATTCAGATTCTTCCTCAGACATTTCTCTGAGACTTATAAAATACAAAAGCTTCACATAGTTACAGTAGAGAACACAAAGATGGCAATTCTATTTCCAGACATCTTTGCTAAATGTTTAAGACATTTTTTACACACTTACATATGTGTATAACTATGTTCCTAATAATTTACTAATGCAAGAGTTAAGAAATTACCTTCTCTGACATTAATGACCTATGTGAATATTAAGGTGATACCTTCTGAGTAATTTCTATGTGGATGCACATTATAAGACATTTACATTGCAAATTTGTTTGCAACAGAACCCTGTCAACGCCCACACTACAAGGGAATTTTGTGACATGCTGGTCCGATGCTCCACTGAACCCCAGAAGCTATTGTCATGTAAATTCCACTATTGAAATGAAACTGATTTCCATAATTAATAGAATGTGCTAGGAATGTAATAGTGTACATAGTTTAGATGTGTATGTTAACACAACATAGTAATTCTGTTAGAATTGGCAATAGCCCCTTTATACTGAAACAATCTGAAAAACCCAGTAGAATTAAGGCCAAATTATTCACCATGCTGCATTATGAAAAGTAAGCTTACATCATGCATATATCAATGTGGAATGTATTTCGATATATATGGAGGTACCATATGTGAAGGTTACTTTAAAAATAGTAAAGCCTAAAAAAAAACACATAAAAAAACAGGTTTTCACTTTGTTCACTTAAAATCTTGTTCCAAGACATCCGTGTGTAGGCTTCTTTAGGATTCTTAAGCAAATATCTTGGTAGACTCACCATCCCACTCAATTGTTTCTCCAAGTTCCAGGCATTGAAATACAAGTTCTGCTAGACAGTAGAGGAGTAAATGATATAAATCAGGAAATAAGTTCCTAGGTTACACTTAGCAAGTCAAGAAAGTATAAAACTAAGAGGGAGGTGAATCAGCATCTAAAAACACCATTTAGTGCTGTCTTTCTTACTGCTTGTTGAGCTTTCAATGGTATATAGAAACACTCGTGTGGATTAGGTTAAAGAATTAATGAGGAGACAACTTTCTAAAACTTAATATATTTTTAAACAAATAAAATTAGACTGCATGAAATAAATAATTTTTAAACAAGTACTCTCCCTCCTGAGGTCCCAAAGTACTTTTATAGTGCTATTCATCACATAGTGGTGAGCAACCTCAAAATGATTTTCCTTAGAAACAAAAGGAAAATCAATTTTCTTGGTATAGAAAATGTAGGCCATTAATATACCTATAGCTTCTCTCTGGAACAGCAAGGCATCCAAAGAATCTGTGCCTACACAGAATAAATATTTCCTCATCAAATTGAGCTATCTTTTTATGGAACTGGAAATTGTACACTGTACTTTAAGGAGAGAAATAAACTTGGAAAACATTCTGATATAATCCACGTAGGCATAGATTAAGGCACCAGTTTGAAAATAAAGCTATATATAGAGAAGGCACCTCCACAAAAAGCCCAAAGTAACTCTGATCTTTAATTCCTTATCAGATTTACTACACTACTTCACTATCATTGACTGTACAACTACACACACACACACACACATTTTCGCAAATTCAGTTGAAAGGGTACAGGTATCTAAACAGATAAATAATTCAAAACCATGATGCTAGATACATAGTTTGAAAAAACTTAACAACTTATATATGCAGCATGGGAATATTCAAAGTATAAAATTTGAGAAGATTCCTCTAAGAAAGAATCTACCATCAGAAAGAAAAGGTAGCTAATAGGGAAACAATTAGTCAATAAATACTTATTAAGTACCTATTTTGACCAAAACAAAATATAGGACATGCAGTGGGAACACAAAAAAAATGTTCTCAAAGTTTCACAAACGTGTAAAGTTGAGAGTGCTGCAAAAATCAAACTTGAAATTTTTGAGAAAATGTTACCAGAATTATCAACCAAATGAAACAGTCTGTTCCTTCATTTAACAGATGCATTCATATTTAAGATTTTAAATGTATGTATATATTTTGATGCCTTGTGCAGACAGTGTTGTATGCTGTGAGGTGACAAAACTAATAATATATCAATATAATAGATGATAATTATTAACCAACTACTCTGTGCTAAGAACTCTGCTATACAAGAACTCTGTGATGTAGGTACTGGGATCCTTATTTTATACAGAAGAGGCGATGGAGGCCCAGCAAGATAAAGTAACTTGCCCAAGTTCAGGTAGTTAACAAGTCTGTAACTGGAATTCAAAACTTACTTTCTTATTCTAAGCTCTATTTTCTTTACTACCAATATTGCCTCACAATTTTATTTATTTTTATTTATTTATTTATTTTACCAGGCTTCATTGCATTCAACAAGTATTTTCTGAGCTCCAAGTAGAGGGACATGCTTTGGTAAGGAAGGCAAACAATAATCAATGAAAAGGAGTCTAGAATAGAATTCCCCAGGCTCGAGATCTTTCTCCACTCCAGACACTGTCCCTTCTGAGAGGCAGAAACATGCAAATGGAAGAAATAAACTAAAACATTATTTATAATTGACTAGGACTAAAGACAAAATTTTAAAATAGAAAAGTCTATGAAGATTATAGATTAACAAGCTGAGAAATAAACACCAGATCTGAAAATGTGAAGAAAATATATTTCTTGGAGTCTGATTTCAATGACCATTATCATCTGTAAAATTTAATACAGTGGCAAGAATATAGTCTCACAAAAAGCCAGGATAGAGGTGAAAAGGATTTCAGCTGAGGCTAAAATGCTGCTGTTACTCTCCTCTTACAACCTACCTACTTCCCACCAGGAAAACAAGCTGTTAAAAAGGTTTCGTAGTCTAGTAAAATTTTCAAATTTCTTTACCCTGCTGAAGTAGTAATGGTTCATCTTTATGTTAGAAAACTCTCAGCATTTTATACATTGGGATATTTATCTATAATATATACTACAGCATGAAACTGGAAGGAATCAGGAATTATGAATTTTAAACACACTAAGAATAGGAGATGCAAAGTGACCTGCTGGAGATTCCAAAGACTCAGTTTGTAGTGCTGCTCCAGGAAAACCCACATCTCATTATTCTCTGACCTCAGTGCCTTCCCACAGACAGGAAACCTGCTGTCTTAATTGCATGAACTTACACTTCTTTTCACACAAGCAAAGGGCTGAAACAAGTCTTTCCTTGAGGGTCTTTCTCTGATTTGTGATATGTGCTGGAGTAATTAATGGACATAAAAAAGGAACAGATATCACAGATCTGCCCCTCCATCTGGTGGAGCCTGTTTCTTTTGATTGTTAACACATAGCAGATAGATTATTAGTAATATTTGCTTAACAGTTTCAAAGAACCATGTGTTGTGAATACAACATAATGGAAACTGCTTTTACAAAATATGTCAGAATACATGCCAATCTGAGAGATGGCACTACAAGGTCAAAAACAGTTGGAATTTATATCTGCCTCAAGGAGAAAATGATACTAGAGAATATAATTAACTTTCATGTTTTGGAACATCTTGTTTTTCCTGAAAAAGCAGACCCTCTACATGCTGATGCATTAATCCCAGTGATTTCTGTGGAATCCACATCTATGGACTGCTAACCAGTCCATACTATGTTGGTCATTAGGACACTGGTAGCCAGACCGTACCTAACTTCAAAATTGATTAGTAGGCAAGACATGAACTTAGATATCTAACAAATCTCTTCCATAGATTTTGTTCAAGACCTCCCCTTGGAAAAAATGTTTTGAGGAATGCCAAAAGTCCCACTTCCCCCAACCCCCAAAATATATTTTTCACTACCTTTCTTTGTTCATAAAATATTCCAAATTTTAAACTGAAGTATTTCATCCAAGAAGTACTAAAGAACATATATTTCTAGAACCACATAGTGTACTAACCCTCCAACACATTCTGAATTTATAGGCTCATTTTTCAGAAAAGATAACTTTACCAGTTTGGTAGGGAGTAGGCAAAATGAACCATTAACTTATTGAATTTTTACCTACTTCATGACTTTGTCGAAGACAAGCCCTTCCTTGGCTATGATTTCCTAAACACTCATAATGCAGTAATTTGAAAGGAAACAAGCCTTCTCTGTAGTTGTTGAACAAATGAAGCCCTGCTAGGAAAAAGATCGAAGTATTAGAGTGCTCACCCTCTCTTTTTTTTTTCTTCAAAGGTCCTAAATTTGTGGTTGTTGCTATGTGATATAACAAGACAGGAAGGAGGCTGATAATTTGTTTTTTGGGTTTTTTGTTGCTGTTGTTCTTTTTTTGAGATGGAGTCTAGCTCTGTTGCCCAGGCTGGAGTGCAGTGACACAATCTCAGCTCACTGCAACCTCCGCCTCTCGGATTCAAGCGATTTTCCTGCCTCAGCCTCCCAAGTAGCTGGGATTACAGGTACCTGCCACCATGCTCAGCTAATTTTTATATTTTTAGTAGAGACGGGGTCTAGCTCTGTTGCCCAGGCTGGAGTGCAGTGACACAATCTCAGCTCACTGCAACCTCCGCCTCTCGGATTCAAGCGATTTTCCTGCCTCAGCCTCCCAAGTAGCTGGGATTACAGGTACCTGCCACCATGCTCAGCTAATTTTTATATTTTTAGTAGAGACGGGGTTTCACCACGTTGGCCAGGCTAGTCTCGAACTCCTGACCTCATGATCCTCCCGCCTCAGCCTCGAAAAATGCTGGGATTACAAGTGTGAACAATGGCGCCTGGCCAGAAGCTGATAATTTTAGGTCTGCTTCTTATATGGAAAAGGCTGGAACGTTTGAAGTATGAAAGGGTAAGAAAATTGAAGAATAAAGAATAGTTAACCTCTCCCTTTCCTTTACACTCTCTCATGCATTGAACAACAACAAAAATCATCTACTTACCTCTGCTGTAAATAGTGTGTGAAATTATTGCCCAAAGAGCCTGCTTAGAATCACTTTGAAGTTTACTTAAAATGAAAAATGTTGGGACACATGCATCCCAGGCTAATTGAAACAAATACCATATAGATTGAAGTTTTGGAATCGGCATACTAAATAAACTTCTGATTATTCTTGGTATTTGAGAAACATTGTTGTCTTAGTCTGCTCAGACTGCTATAACGAAATACCATAGACCGGGTAGCTTAAACAACAAACATTCATTTTTCACAGTTGCGGATGTTGTGAAGTCCATGATTAAGATGCCAGCAGATTCAGTTCCTGGTGCAAGTCCTCTCCCCAGGCCTCTTTTTGCTCTGTGCTCCCACAGCTGGGAGGAAGACAAGATGCTCTGGGCTCTCCTCCTCCTCTTAGAAATACATGAATTCCATTATGAGGCCCAAACTCTGATGGCCTTTCTGTAAACCTGATCATCTCCCAAAGGTCCTGTTAGTAATTACAATCACATTGGGAGCTAGGACTTCAGCACATGAATTTAGGAGCAACACAAATATTCAGTCCATGACCATTACGTATAGAATGATGGTCATACACAGAATATCCAGTGAATTTCTTTTACGAAATTACTCTCCACAGCAAGTTCTAATTGGATTAACCAGTTGTATAAAGTAAATTCTACAAGCCTGAGTACTAATTAAGCTCAACTAATAAGGCACAGTTTCTTTAAGTTGTATGAATAGATTTTCTAGAAATCTCTTATTATCTTTGTTGTAAAGGAAGTTTTTCTCTGTTACCTATAGTAAGTTCCCATAAGATATGCAAACACATAATACATATCTTTTGGATATTCTTACTAGGAAACCTCATTTTTAATATTTTATCCTGTATTTTATCATATTAATATCAATATATTAGTAAGAAGTTACTGGTGTTTGAAGAAGTTACTGATATTAGAAAATCTTCTCATTTTAAACCTTTTATCCTGTATTTTATCATTATATTAATATATTAGAAAGATAAGTTACTAGTGTTTGAAGAATATCAAATGAAAAGATTTCTTAGAAATTCTCCTCGATTTGGATAACTGCACTCTTAAAATTCAAATTGTCTTTATAGCTATGCCCTTATGAGCTAGGGGATGTGGGAACACTTCTGTCACAACTCTCCCCACTGCCCTCTAGATCTGCAGCATGGGGGCAGGGGAAGGACCTCACTTGGCAACTTACACATTCTTCACTCAGCGTCCACTTCGCTCAAGTGAATGGTTGCTTAGCTAAAGCTGGCAATCCTCACAAAAACTGCCAAAGATAGTTTCCTAAGCAGTGTTCAGAGCCACATGGGAAAAAATGCCGAAGAGGAAGTGAGGGACTGGCAGCAGGGAGGGGGAGGCTCAGCCTGGGCCACCAGCTTTACCTCCCAGGAGTTCTTTGCTCCCTCTCTGCCTTCCCGGGAATGCCACACTTAGTAGCTGACTTCATGAAGAGAAAAGCAATAAAAAACAGAGCACACCCCACTCTCCCAAACATTTTAATGGTTTGAATTTTTTAAGACTCGGACATCTCAGAGATGAAACTCTTAAATTGTCGGAAGTTACACCGTGTATCAGCAGTGCCTGGCTTTCTTGACCACTCTGATGGTTACGGTACTTCTACCTGAAGATGTCACTTCTACTGGACTGTCCCTTTCACAGAGAAGTCTCTACATATCCAAAGCCAAAAGCCCACTCCCTCCCCCAACCAGCATCTTCCTTATTTTCTGATTCTAGGAGAAACGTGATTACTTCTCCATAAAATCATTCAAAATTGTGGAACTGCCCATGACGTTTTTCTTCTGTTTAGTCCTCTGTTGATTCCTTCTTAAGTAATATGGCAACTTCTTTTCTCTCCTACCACTGCCAAAATCTTAGCCCAGGTTATCATCACTGTCCTCTCAATCTTTAACTGTTTATCTCCTTCACTCTGTCTCTCCTTATACAATTACTTATTCATCAGAAATTTAATGAGTGCCTACTGTGTGTTCAGTCACTGTTCTAGAGATATTATAGCATGAACAACAATAATGTAGAAAATGTTTTTATATTCAGCTTACACTAAATAGATAATAAACAAGAGAACAAATAGGGTGTGAAGAAAATAGAATGAGGGATATACAAAAGTGAGAGAAGCTGGAAAAGTAAGTATTGCTACCAGGTTAAACTTGATGAACAACTGATATTTCCAGTCCATTCCCAGGTGTTAAAAGCATTAAATATAAATATGACTTAAATGTAACTTCCCAGCTTGGCCATTAAGGCGTTTTACAACCAGGTCCCTGGTGTATCTTTCCAGTCTGTCATCCTCAACATGAACATCTAGTCTACCCAGACCTTTTTGTTTGCACCAAATATACACCTAAGTATCTTTGTAGTCATGATTTAATTTAGAATGTGTTTTCTTCCTCCTTTCTACAAATCTATATTTAAGTCCAGCTTCAAAGTCCTGCTTAATCTAAGTTCATACTAATGATTTTTTATCTATTCTACCAAAGAAATTTTTATTCAAAACATCCATGTGGTCCTTACTGTATGTAGGCCTGATTAGTAAAATATTGCTTTGGTGTAAGTAATAGGTAGGTAGAACAGTAACTTGTGGAATCAAATAAAAAAGCAAATTTATTTTTATTTCTCATAGCCCCTTTAAAAGGTATTCAGTAAAATATATTACACTTGCATAATAAAACAATAAACCTTAGCTTGCAAACAGTCTCAATTCAAAAATGAGTGTGCCTAGACCAATATAATAATTGAAACTTTGAACACTAAAGTTGAATCTTTTCTCTATCCCCAGCAGGAGCCCCTTTCAGGTAAGAAGTTGAAAAAGAAAGCTTAGATGTCTTATGGGTTTCATCCACCCTTCTTTGTCACTCTTACTAACTCATGTTCTGAATCCTCCAAAGTTACAGGTGGAAGGTAGGCGAAAACAGGATGGTTATAGGAAAAAAGTTCCTACCTGACAAACTTCACACTAGACTTCAAGATTTTTAAGGCTGTGTGTGTGTGTGTGTGTGTGTGTGTGTTTACTTCTCTCACTATTGCTGAGGGTCTGTCACCTCGGTTTCCTTGACACAAATTTTCTTTCACCTGACCATTTCTTTCACCTGACCATTTCTTTTTCCTGCTCTTTCAGCAGCTCACTGCAACAGACTCTTACTTTTAGGGTCCCATTTCCCTTCCAGGCCTTTCAATTAGTTTGATTCCCTTCAGTAATGACTGACCTTCAGTCCACAGGAAACAGTGACATAATATTTCAGGAAAAAAATTCTAAGCATGTGGGCCAGTCCAATGCAGCAATCTCTCTTCTTCACTGCTCCCTGCCAAAGCATCAAAGCAGTTAGCTGGTCCTTCTCTCATCCTTTATCATTTCCTAGCCTGGAGTAAGGCCCAACCCATTTTGTGATGCTGTTTTTTTGTTTTGTTTTGTTTTGTTTTTTTGAGACAGAGTCTTGCTGTGTTGCCCAGGCTGGAGTGCAGTGGCACAATCTCAGCTCACTGCTGCAACCTCTGCCTCCCAGGTTCAAGCAATTCACATGCCTCAGCCTCCTGAGTAATTCGAATTACAGGCATGCACCACCACGGCTGGCTAGTTTTTGTATTTTTAGTAGAGATAGGGTTTCACCATGTTGGCCAGGCTGGTCTTGAACTCCTGGTTTCAGGTGATCCACCTGCCTTGGCCTCCCAAAGTGCTGGGATAACAGCCACCTTAACTGGGCTTTGTGATGCTATATGCTTTGGTACACATAATTATTTCCAATTTTTGTGAGCATATTTGGACTACAGGACATATGAAATGTAACACACTCACTTGCTTAGATACCTGTTGTTTTCTACTTGACTAACACCAGGATTTAGCAAAGTACCTAGTTTCTAATATATTGATATTACACTCATATATTCAATGAGTAACTAATACAGCTTAAGTTTAAAAAATTACTTTTTATAACCAAGAAAAATGTTTCTACAGGAGGCTACCTGTATAAAGACTTATAGGAATCAATGTCTACAAAATAATGTAAAATGTGGCTAAAACATTTACTGGTTTCTCTGACTAGAATTAGCTCCCAGTGAATAAAGATCTTGTCTGTCATTTTTAGCAGAGTCTACAATAGTGCATATAGCATAATATTTAACACATATTTAATGAGAAAACATAAATTATGTTAATATCTTCCATTAATATGTTGCACAATTAATAAAAATTGTGATCTTAATTTTAATCCATAAATGGTACTATTTTTCTGAAGACATTTTCGATCTTAGAATAACTTTATATAAAAATTTAAAAATTTATCTTTAAAAAGTGACATCAACTTAATGACATAAGTCCTTAATGAGCATCTGCTACTTTCAAGGCACTGGGCAAGGTACTGAGGAGAACAAAGAAAAGAATAAGACACTGTGTCTGCCCTTAGAACATAAAATCTTATAGGAGAGATGAGATACGTGCATGTGTACCTACAGTAACAAGAAAATTCAGGAGCTTGGCTGTGAGACCCCTGAGTGGATAATAATACTTCTGTTTGACATAACTGTAGAAGATATCACGAAAAATTTACTTCTGTCCTGGGCTCTAAAAATTTAAGATTTCAGGAAGTGGAGGATTTCATTCTAGACCTATGCAAAAGCAGAGAGCTAGAATGTGGGATTTAATTGAGGAGGATCATGTAACCTAGCTTAGTTTAAGGTTAGAGTGTATGGGGGTCAGGGCAGAAGATAAAGCTGTCAGAGCAGATACAATCATGGCTAACATTTCTCCTGTAGGCAGAGGAAAATCTCTGAAGGCATTTGAGCAGGGGAATCTGAAAGTACAATGTGAAGATAAATAGGAGGAAATAAAGGTTTGGGAGGCAGAGAGATGAGTTGGCAGGTTATGGCAACAGTCCAGGTGAGAGGTAATGATGGCCTAAACTAGGGCAGTGGCAATGGGAATAAGAAACATGGAATGAGTCTAACAGACATAAAGATGAATAGTGCCTGGTAGGTAGGAATTAGCTTCTGGACAAAAAAATACCAGCCAAAACAATTAAGCTAATCACTTTCCTTCTTCTACAATAGAAAAGGACATGCTGCATAAAATCCTTAGTTTAATAATGGAAAATGTGGGAGCTGTCTTTCTTTTAAGCAATTTTTCATGAATTTGGGTCACAGGAAAATGTAACAATCAAAATTCTAACTCTTTGAAAATAAGACTTAGAAATCAAATCAATATTTTCTATGTGGCTATGATTTGATTGCATTTATCTGTAGACGGGAGGTTAAGCCAACGCAGTCTCTCTCCCGGGCTCTGCAAGAGCCACCTACTGGCTTCCTTGACCCTCATCTTACACCACCTGTAAGTTCATCCACTTGGCTACCGTCAAAATTATCTTTAAGAAATATAAATCTAAGCATGTCATCCTTGCTTAAAACTCTCCAAAGATTTTTTCATTGCTCTTGCTATAATTGAAACATGGTTTACCTGGCCCACAGTGATCTGCACATGTGTGGAGATTCATGTCTCATCCCTTTTCCCTTATACTTCTTGTTCCATCTTTCCCTGTCACTCCTCAGGCCTTCCCATAGGCTGTGAAACTTCCCAGTGCACTGGTCCACTCCAAACCCTTCAGGGCTCAGTTTAAATTCTATACTACTTCTGATCTTCTATAGTACGTTAGTTCTTCTTGCTATGTACTCCCCTATTTTCCTTCATCACACTTTATTGTAATTGTCTGTCTCCCCACTATAGTCTATAGGGGCTAAAAAGACAGAAGCCATGCCTGCTCACTTACAGTTGTATATTACCCAGCAGAGTAAGTACCACATACAGAAAATCAATAGCTATTTATAGGGTAAATTGAATAGGGGTTAATTAACTCACTCTGGAACAAATTTTCCTCATCTTTAAAACTGGGATATTGTTTTTTATATTCCTTTTAGTCATATTTTTATAAGTAAACTTACAGATAAAATTCAGCATCCCAAGTCAGATTCAGTACCCTGTTATACTGAAAAAAAAAAAGTAATTAGGTCTTATTTATAAATTTAAATTTCTGTTTAAGAGCAAGGTTATTAATAATAATGCTAGAAATGTGTTTTGTTATTCCTCAACCTGTCCTCATTTTGAAACTATTTTAACTGTTCACCTTAAGTCTTGCGGTATGAGTAAGAGGATATAAACATAACCATAAAAACAGAGTTGAGTAAATGCCCCAAGAAAGTCAACTTTAAGACAGATTTTGTCCTTTCTGAATTCTAGTAAAAGAACATTTCAGCCACTTTCATGGAAGAGGATTCTTGAATACCATTTGTTAATACTAATTCCTACTAGTGCCAGTAAATAACATCCCAAGGTATTCCATTAAATGCAGTTTGTGGCAATATTTCTCAAAATGAATGTGCTTAACACATATCCTCTATACCTTTTAGAATGAGAAGATGTTGTGAATAACAATTTTTATTGAAATGTTTACGTATGCCAGGCACCGTTCCATTTGCTTTACCTACGTTAACTCATTTAATCTTCATGGTAGCCCTATGAGGATGATGCTATCATGATCTCTATTTTATGGAAGAGGAAAGTGAGGTACTAACACAAGGTAACACAGTAAGAGGACAGCCAGGATTTAGATCTGGCATTTGGCTCCACAGCTCATGAATTTGACCAGTTGACTATATTTGCTTCTCTCAGGAAAGCATCCTAAAACGAAAATGTAAACTATGCAAAAAACAGTTGGAATAACCATCCTATATTCCTTGATTTGAAAATGAGAAATGGGTTAATGAAGTGACATTGAGCTCTTTTTTAGAAATAGAAGTTAGTAGTATAGTTAAATATTGTATAGGTTGTTGATCAGAGTGTATCTAATTACTTATGCTTCTTATTTTAACATAAAATCATCTCATTTCAATGGCTGGAAAGTCAGCTGTCATGATAATAATTACATTTTAAGGCTTTATTTCTTTACAAACTATTTGTTCTTTTGATCTCCAGAATTTGTCCACTGCTTGAAGATATTTTAATCTCCACATTAAAAGAGAACGGGGGTCTGAATTTGAAGCAAAAAACAACAAAAAATCACTTTTCCCAGAAACAAAGTCTCAGATTCCTTTGTGTAAAAAAAAATAATTGACACATTGGTGAAAATCATTGGTCAGGAAGGAAAACTATCCCACTTTATTCCTTTACCTGTCCATCCAGCTATCAGAATAGTATATTTGCATGTAGTTAATCCTCAAATTGATTAAGCTATGTTTACAAGTCAAAAAGAAAGAGGTCCTGAGGAGATAATTACAGGAATACAAATCAGGAGAGACAACTTTGAAAGAATAGTAATTTTGCTTCTTGAAACTGACCTTAAATCCCTAGGAGGAGAACAGAACAGCTTAAAGCAACCTTTTCTCTCTATTCAGAAATGATTGCGAATTAATTGTACAGTTTAGCTGAACTTTGCCTTCCCTTGTATCCTAGGAGAAGATCTCTAATAGACTGGGAATTTTTGCTTGTTTGTAATGTAAACTCAATATCTAGAGATAGTTCTTAACACCACATGGGCTCATTGGAAACCCTAATTCCCAAAACAAAGAGGAAAAGGTGAGCAAAATAATCCACCAGCAAAAGGAAAACAAAAAACAGAATGCTTGATAATCTTTATTTTGATAATTTGGTTTTAAATAATCCAAAAGAAAGATCCTTGGTGACATCAGAAGTCTGACTGCAATATCCAAACTTGCTCATCCATGAAGATGTATAAGGCTTGTGGGTTACATGGATTCATTAGTTGCTTTAATGATAAAAAGCACTTAGTAAAAATTATTTCTATTTTGAATATCAACTAGGCTATGCAGTTCTAGCAAAGAGGCGGTTTGAGCATTTGCAGATTAATCATGATGCTAAGTATTGATTTTGATAATAAAAATTAAAGCATACTCAAATTGGATATCCCCATGCACATATAAACTATTTCAGTTAGCTAGTTAATGTTGACCTAATGATCTTAATTCCAATAGTTTCCTTGATTTAGCCATGCCATTTCTGATTCATTCATCCAACAGGTGTTAATTGAGCATATTAAATTTGGTATTATGCTAGACACTAAGTATAGAATGGCAAGCAGAAAACCAACAACAAATGAAAAATAATTCCTGTCCTCACAGATCTTTCTTTACAGTTTTAAAACTCTACATTTGAAGATTAGAAAATGGAGTATAAACAGCATCATGGTCTCTTATCTAATATTTCAGGTAGAAATTAGTCAATAAAGTCTACAGGAGAATGGACTTCTTGGCTTCCCCGAGACCACGGACAGAGGCCTAAGAATCACCCCAAACGAAGTACTTTTTCTATTCTCTTAGTAATTAGATTTGCTTAATGCTTTTTGAAAAAAATATATATATATATGATGCAATGTATGACACAATCATGATTATTTAGGGAATGCACTGGGAGTAGGCTACTTAACATCTTCATACATGTAAAAATGTCTTCATTTACTTTAACTTAGTATACTTTGGTACACCCATTGATTCTTCCCAGAAACTTTTACTAAGCACTTTTTGTTTTGTTGGGCCATGTGGTAGGTGCTGGGGATCTGTCAATCTGTAGCTAATAGTTCTGTTGTCCAGAACTTACAGAAAATAAGCTAGGAATAGTGTTTAACTTATTAATGATCCTGTGCTTGGGATTTTAAAAAATTCACAAAGTACTCAATGGAATGCAGACTTAGAGAACCACATCTTCAATGTTCTTTTCCTAAGGTTAGAAAAATATATAATTATAGAAGCAAAACATTCTTGGATAACTTTTAGAATAAAAAAGTACTCTGAATCAAATGGCACTGGAAAATGTAGATGGGACCAATTCAATTTTAACAGAATAAAAAACATTTTTCCTGCCAATGTTGTTCTGAAATTAATTGCAAGATGTGTTTTTCAAATGACTTATCAAAAAACATGAAACCAATCAATAAGTCAAACAAGGCTAGAAACCACCATTAGCTAGTAAATTGATTTACTATCTATTATAATTCTTCCATAAAGCATAATAGGCACTTTACTTTCACAGTTTAATGCTTCTGTAATTGAGACATAATTCAATTTATTTGCACATCTTATATAATAATATTTTTTCCCAAAAAGCTACTCATATTTATGGTGGATCTTAAAATGAATGGTATCAGGGTTAAAAAACAAAACATATTAGTTGCAAGCACTGCCTATCTTATAACATATTAGTTGCAAGAAACTGCCTATCTTATAAACTAAGTATTCCAAAGTAATTGCAAATGTCTTAACCAAATTTACTATTAAATGCTTTTTATTTTGCTACAAATTGATAGACAAACTCTCCTATTTCCTGTATTTTTTTAAGTTCAAAATCACATGCTTTGAAAACACCTCATTACCAGAATCACAAATTATCTTTCAATATTTTCATTATCCCTGCTTGAAAATAAGAAAGATATCTTATTAACCTCTGTACATTTACTGCAAGAATAGCCAAGTCCTGGTCATTTATTTATCACTGGAATATATAATGGTGCCTTAAAAATAATGACTGTTGAATGAATAAGTAAAATAATAGAAGAAAGAATGAAGGAATAAAGACCTTGGATACAAGGAACCCTCAATAAATATTTATTAGATTATAATGAGCAGAGCATATTGCCATAGTTCAGTGATAAAATTTTAATATACTTCTATAGTGTCTGCCTTTCTATCACCAAGAGGAAATTAATAAATTTCAGAGATAATAAATTATTTTAATATTTGGTTTTATGTATATCTAAGATCTGCATATTTATAAGAGTCTTGTAATGTCAGTCATTGGCTCAAACATTTTTCTCATGTAACCAAATATTTTTGTGATATTGCCTGTAATACATCTCCTTAATACTTAACTTTTAGAGATCAATTTCTGAAGCTATGAACTTCATATGAAACACAACCTTCTTTAGTAATTTTTCCAAACATGTTTAAACTTTTGCGTATCCATGCCTTTATTCTTTAGCATCAGCATACCTAATCCCAAATACTGATGAGAGCCACCAAATGTAGCATGAGTTTTTAAAGTGAACTTCTCCATTTAGATTTTTTTTTGCTATAGCTTATTTCTCTTGTAGTCTTTTCTCTGATGAGTTAAAGCAGCACATTAAATTTTTAAAAAACTGCCCCAAATTTGAGGCCAGTATAAAGAAATATATCTTAATACAATTAATGAATATGAAATTTTTTTGCAAATCCTGAATGACCTTTTACTAGAAATTCAAAATTATTTATAAACTATTATCTAGTAGCAGAGACCATTTTACTAGATCTCTCAGGGTATACATGAGAATAGAGAATCTCAAGCTGAGCGCTAGGGTACTTCTACTTATAGTTATGCCTAGAAGTTACAATCCAAAGAAACAGTAGTGGCCAATGAGGTAAAAGGCAGGCCAAGAGAAAGTGGCATCATGCAACTAAAGAGAAGAAAGTTTTCCCAGAACAAGGCAGTGGTGAACTCTACTGATGCTGTGGAGGGCAAGTTAGATGAGAAAATTGATGATATCAGGCATTTAGAATCTTGATTCCAAAAACTGAGGTGATCAATGTCTTTAACATCTTGTAAGCCATTGGAAGTTGCTATGTAGTAAGGAGGCAAGCTGTTTGGAGGTAACTGAGAAAACTGGATTCTAAGTAGAAATAGTGACTACTAATTTGTGTAGTTTTGCACTAATTGTGGCAAACCAATGGATTCTGCAGGAAAACTTGGGTCAAAAGAGAATCTATAATTATTTATTAAATTCAACTGAATTATGTCTTTTTTTTTTTTTTTTGGAGATGAGACTGAAGAAGTAGTCTTAGGGGCAGATCAGAAGACTTTAGATACATTAAGAAGTTTGTAAGATTTTAGGCTCAGAGCAATGGTAAGCCACTTAAGTACCTGCCCAAGCTTATCATCTTGTGAGGGAGACAGAATAATCATATGGCTCAAAGAAATATTAAATTAAACTTACGATACATGCTAAAATTAAGAGATAATGTTGTGGGAGCATAAAATAAGGAGTTTGATATCAGAGACATCAGGTTTTCATGGGAAAAATGACAACTAGAGGATGAGCAAACTAAGTGAAGAGAAAGAAATCAAGCTGTATTCAGTGAAATGAGCACAGATACTCTGAAAGAAGAGATAATGGCACGTATGAGCAACTGGAAGTTCAATGTGGCTTGGAACCTTGAGAACAGTGAGCAGCACTATATTATGTCAACGGTTGTTCTTATCCAAGAACAAGAGAAAATCATTTTGGTACTTACAGTAGAAATAAGAGCATCCATATTTTTTTTAATAAAAAAAGACCCTCACTGGAATATGGAGAATGATGGAGAATGATGGGGGTTGAAGGTTCAGAATGGACCAGGTAGACTAGTTATGGGAATTTTTTGTATTGTCTACAAAAGATGGTAGCTTAGACAAAGATGGCAGACATTGAAATAACAGGTGAATAAAGAAAAATTTTAGTAGTTAAAAATTGCAAGGACTTGGTATATGGGTTAGAAATATTAGATACCATCTTGATGTGTTTACAGTTGCTCAGGACATATATAATAAATCAATTGAGGACTCAATAATAAGGATTTATTTTGAGTGTCTACTATTATGTCAATATATTCTTCCTTTTAGAGAAAGCTCAAAATTATTTATGTGTCAGAAGTAAAGATCAGATTCTAGACATTGTTTATCTCAATTGTTTTTAACACACTAAGAAAAACAAGCCAAGTGTTGATGAATTTCTATTGTATCCTAGGGATTTTGTAACAAAGAATCCATTCAGAAGCTACACTAGGCTCATCCAAAAGAGATGACAGAATTTTCTCTACCCAGTACAGCTTGCACAACGCTGGTGCAAGCAGATGATGGTTATGTTTGGCTGAGAAGCCCATAGAGGGTGATTCACCAACACAACTGCAAGATTCAACTACATACCCGCCTCCTCTTGACACATGTGTGCTAGTAAACCCAAAGTCAAACATATCATTAATTTCACTCTTAATTAAACCTCCGAGGCCTAAAGGGTAGTGACAAACTTAAACTTGAGAAGTTCTGGCCAGCATTATTCAAACACCAGTGAAGAGACTGCTTTTAAGATATTATAAAGATGAACTTTCTTGTTTCTTTTTCTCAATTCTGAGGATAGCTAAGATAAATTTTAGTCTTGCAATACAATAATTTTATTCTAGCTATCATTATTGATTGTAGTAGCTGTGAAAGTCTGCTTAGAGAGATACAGTTTATTAGTCAAACTATTACCTGCTACATAAAGAAATCTATTCTTTTAGTTCTGTTTTATTCCACTGTTACCAAATTGAATATATTTGAAAATGAGGTAAAGTAGATGAACATCGCACGTGCTCTGGGAGAACGTGTTATGAATCTCAATTCTATCACTTATAAGCTATACTATCCTGAAAGTCATATTAAAGTTCTCCAGACTTCAATATGCTATCTACCTCACAATGTTGCTCACATGAAAATGTAAGTATAAAAATATATTTGTAATATGAACTACAGAAGTACTGACTAGGCTCTGGCCCTTGATAGGTGCTCATTAAATATAAACTGAATTCTACCAATGCTAAACCAAATCTGCACCTAGAGTAATATCCACTGGCATAAATGTCTTTTTCTTTGCCCTAGTAGTAACAATATCTTACTATCAATCTCATTAATTCAACTCTTTCATAATCCCATGTGGATATTAAAATATATCCATTAATCAAATGCTTTCTACTTATTTTTATGGAATTTTCCTTATAGATCCTGCTATGCATATTGTAGTCTTCTCTATAAACCATATGTTATACTTCTTCTGTTTATGAAGATTCTATGTGTGATCTAAAAGTAAGAAAATGAGAATTTTATATAAATTATCATGTGTTATAAGGAAGCCAAATAATGCAGAAAATTTCCTGGCTTCTTTTATGCTGAACTGTTGTAGCTTTAATAACTTCTGCACTGCAGTGATTATGAAACTAAAGCATATTTTTAAATGTTAACTCAGAGTGTCAGACGTTTACTTATATTAGGCAAAATCTTAGGAAGAACAAGTTTTAGGACTACACAATAATGTGGGCTGTTAGACACATTTTCTGTCATTCACATTTTGTGAATATTCTTACCCTCTAATCATTTTTATCTAAGTTATATTGTAATCATAACTTTCTGAGAGTCATGAAGTTAGAAATAAGATGTTAATCTTAATTACAGGAGCAAGTTGAAATGCATTTTAACAAAAGCATGAGCTACTGAAAGTCAAATAATCCTTTAGAGGTTTTAAGCTTCACTTAATAAGCAGAAGAATCTAGGATAAAATTTTTGGAATAACCCATTTTACAGAGGGAAAAAATGTTGTATCTCACTACAGAAAATGACCTGATTAGCTTCCCTTTTCTCAATATTAACTTCGGAAAATAGCTTACTCCTAGAAGCAAATAGAATGATACTTCAAGAAACCATGTTGCCTTTTTAACAGTCAAAAACTTGACTTCATCTACAAAGCATCACCTTTTTCAGGATTAACACACTTAACCTTAAAGATAAAATAGTCTTTTAGAACGAATATGTGGAATCATGAATATGTTATGGTATTTTATCAACTAAAACCTGAGTGATGTTATGTAAGGGATTTTATATTTACAAGTAGCTATCCCTCTCTGAAAGTTACATGAACAGAACTTGGTCTTTTAAAGCCAGATGTTTTTATTGTTTGTTTTCATTATTCAGATTCTCCAAATAGTTCAAGTTTCAGAACCTTTTTTTTTTCCTAAGGAATTGTAGGATCCAAACTAGCTATTTTTTTAATAAGAAAATTGGCTTGTTTATGAAGCATATCTTACTAAAAAGATAGATTGAGGCACTGATGAGGTTAATGATATTTTGTTTGGACAAATTAGGAAACTAATTCGAGATGCAGCCCCTGGTGAGCAGGTTCTTACCTATTCTCATGACTTCTGTTTATCCCATATGGATACCTGTTCCTGGCAAGTTATCCAGTTAGTGAATTTCTTGCCAAAATTTACATCAGATATTTTGTTGTATAACTTAACTACCCAGAATAAATCTTTGACGCTAAGGTTGTCATAGGCGACTATGAAATAATATGAGTAGGAACATTTATATAAAGCATATTTCTTTCCGGAAGTTTGATCTCATTTTCGAGCTCAGTACCTCTGACAGGAAGGAAGCAGCAGGAAGCAACTTATCAAAGACTTGTGGATCTTCTCTATTGCAAGTGTCAAAATCCCTGCAAATTATTTTGTAAAATGACTGATGTTCTACATAAACGAGGTAACTAACAATGCAGTACTTGCATATCTGACCTAAATAGTAGAGTTGCCTGACTGGCCCAGATTGTTACAGAATTAAGGGCATAGAATAGTGGATGATTCAACCGGGTCCCTAAAGCAGAGAGAAGGGAAATACCTGTGGCTTAAGATATATGATATTATATATTGATTGCTTTGCTTTTAGTTAAGAAATAAAATTGTATATCACAGTAAGAATCTCAATTTATCCTTTAGAATTGTTTTTTAGCTCTGCATTTTTCTGATTTTATCAAGTAGAGTTAGGCTATTACAATAAACACTAAGCAAAGCTTTTACTCATATTATCTCTCTACTGACTAAGTTTTCAACATAGTCACAGCATCATATTCCAGCTACTCTTGAGAAGAATGGGGGTTCACACTGCATTATTTTGTTCTCAAGATATTCCCTAGAGTGGGGATGGACAGCAAAGGTAAAACTGAGTATGCTCTAGCAATAAAGCATAACTGTAGCAATAGAGCATAATAGGGCTAACAATCATTCTTGTGCATTGGCCCCAATCTTTTATATTAGTCACCTCTGCCCGGGCCCAACCTCCAGGAAATTTTGAAGAACCTTTTCGGCTCTTCTAATGGTGTACTCTTGAGAAATGCTGGCTGGTGCACAAAGGCACAAAATCCTGTAATACCAACTGGCATTTCTTTTGGGTTGCAAGCCAATACAATTACCTACCAAGCCTTCTAGTCACTTTCACCCACTCAATGAACAGACGGCTCTTTAAACAGACACTGGAGGGAGCCAAACTGTTGACTTAAAGGGAGATTTTGGGTAGCTAATCAAAGTTCTCTCCCGCTCTCCGTCCTACCCACTTCCACCCCAGTCTCCTGCAAGTCTGACCCTGTTTGGTAGGAAACTTTTGTCCAGTTTACGGATACAAATTAAAAGTGATTTCATTAGATTCTTAACTCAGGTGTGCCTAATCTCGTTGCTCTGTTTTTGAGTATCTTCATTATTTCAATTGTTACGACGCTAGTAACAGTAGCGTGTTATAATAAACTGTTTCAGATATTCTCCTTAGCATTCCCTGCTTCCTTAGGATTCTTCTGGTTTGCAAAGAACAGCTGAAATGTCAAAATTTTTTTTATTATTTAGGCCATCATTATGAACAAATTTAGGTAATCAAGTCTGTATTCACATGAAAACGTACATACATTCACTCACTTGCAGGCCAAATAACTACTACGGAAATAATTATTCTTTCATTCACACTGGCATTAAAGTGATTTAAATTAATTCTAACCACCCCCTCTCTCCACCCCATTGGACTGATTTAACACCCTTTGATGGTGTTGTTTGGGCTTTTCTCTCACATGCTAATGAGGCATTCTCTTCAGCTACCACAACTTCATCTAATCCTACGGCAATTCTCACACTTTCTAATGACCCTGTCTTTGGAGAACAGGGAAACTTGGAGGGAAGGAGAAGAGGGAAGTGAATTACTGCCTAATACAGACTTACCCTAAAAATATATTCTGAAAATAGAATTGAGCTGACTGCTCCTATCCTGGAAGAGTAACTGTCACTGAGGAAGAGGCTCATTCCCACCTGCCATGCATAGACTGTCTACCCAACCAAAAGCAAACTATTGTCCTTTTCTCTGCAGCTTGGTTGATCATCAGGTGTTGATTTTAGAAATGGGAGGAAGGCTATCTTCTGGGAGTCTTGCTTTATCCTTAGATTTCCCTTGGGCGTGAAATTTACAAATGTCCAGAGAATAAGCTCCTGCTAGGGTTCGCTTTCTCATAACTGGGTGAAAAGCCTGGATTAAGCTATTTAAAAGGAGAAATAAATGGAAAGTTCCTGTCTTACTATTCCAGGATAGTAGGTATTTCTCCATGGAGTCATCTAAGACTCAAGACTTTGGCTGGTGACCATGTCTTCCTCAAGCAACCTACAGAAACTAACTAGATGGAATGTGTAATCAAATCGAAGCCCAAAGTGAATGTGCTAAAACAGTGGTTCTCTACATTGGCTGCACATAACATCATCTTTAAAAACTTTCCATGCCCACACCTCACCCCACTCCAATTAAATCAGAATCACTAGGGCTGGGGCCCAGTCATCAGTACTTTTCAAATCTTCTCACATGATTCCAGGGGACAGCCAATTGAGAAACACCACACTAAGAACTAGGGAAAGATCAGGTGTTAAAAACTCTGAAACACAATACTTAGCTTCTGCTATCAAGAGTGCCTCTACTCAGCAATGTCCATAATCATGTCTCTTTTTCTGTGACAAGATTTCAGCCAGATTTAAGACTGGAAAATCTTCACATTTGTCTACTCTTCACACAGTACTATTTTTCAATGTTTTCTTATATCTCACAAGTAAATCCTTTTAAGACTTAGCTATGAGTTCCTGTCTTCATTGTAGAAGTGAGTTTTCTGTTTTCCAAAAGTACAACTATAGTTGGTAGTAACACTGAATGTGAAAATAATAACTGACATTTCACAACAATTTTCTCTTATATACTTTGCTCCAAGTCCTTCTCTTCTGTCTAAAAACATGCCCAATATTTTAATTACGTAAAAAAAATCTTCCCAAGACTGCATATTCCTTCAAATCTTCTTACCTTTATGATTAAGCTTAAGAACAGAATATACTTAGTCTCTCAATGTAGTATCTCAACTTAGTCTCACAATCTATTTACTCCTTAATGCTCTCTGTAGTTTCATTTCTGGCCCCACCAGACTATTGAATATTTTCCTAGTCCTAGATCGGTAACACATTCCAAATCTAGTGATCACCAAATCCAACAACTTCTCCTCAGTTCTCAGACACTTGAAACACTCTGTAGCTCTAAATATTTCAAAGCATCTTCTAAAGCACCCTCATTACCCTGGTTTGTTTTCTATCACTGTGTCATCTTTTCCTAATTCTGTTTCCTTACTGTAAGTATTTTACAATGTTCTTTTGTCAGCTCTCTTTTCTTTTGATACCAAGATATTTTAAACTAAGGCCTACAAAAATTTGTGCCTGTGTGTTTGCACATTTTCCTGGCAAGGAAATGCATAACTCTCATCATATTCACAAAAGAGTTCATAACTCAAATAGGGTAAAGAACTCATGACAAACTCAGACAGGAATCTTTCCTACTCATGTGGCTACATCTATCAACATCTAAGTGATTTGCTTTAATGAGACCCCCAGAGCAAATGCCAGAGAAAAGGCAAGTAGGCAAAGTAAAAACAAAACTTTATTAACAAGCCAATGTGAAGGAGCGGCGAGGTTCACCGGTCTCCGGCGGTGGAAGCCGACGAAGTCCCTCCGGCGTTCTCGGGCAAGGTTCCTAGGTCCGCATACCAGCAGGGGCCAAGGAAGTTCGCTCCCGCGTTCTCCCACGCAGTTCCTGGGTTCCACGTACGACGAAGGGCCGAGGAAGTTCGCTCCGTGTGCCGCGGGAGCGGCTTTTATGTCCCGGGCCTGGGAGTGGGCGGGCAGTGGGCGGGACATAGGCGGGTCGGGGGCGGGGGGGTAGGCGTGGCTGGGGGGTTCCGGTTTTTCCTCCGTCGGAGGTCGGGTTGCGCCTGCGCAGTCGACCGGTGTCTTTCCCGGGTGCGGGAAAGTTGAGGATGAAGAACCTGGAACTGCGCCATCTTGCCTCCGTTCGTCCAAACACTAAGTAGGTAACAGCTAGTGCTCTACCTCTAATCATCTTCCCAAATTCCAAGTTCACATTTCCAAACCCCTGTCAGGCAATTTCTTATGTCTTTTAATGGGACTCTCATTTTCTTATACATCCAGGAACATGACCTTGGAATGCCAAAAGAATTTCTACCTGCACATCTCCAGTCCACAAATCCAACTGGTTCCATTTCCAAATGGCATTTTGAATCCTCTCCTCTTTTCAATCCTCACATTCACCATCTTGCTTCAGAACTTGATTTCTTCTTGACTGTTGTATTACTGGAGTCTCTGACTGATTTCCTTTCGTGTTTTTCATCTTAATCATCTTGTACACATCAATCAGATCAATCTTCCTAGGCTTCCACTCTAAATTTGTTTTTCCTCTGCTTGAAACCTTCATAGTTGCCAATTTATTATTCAGGCTTTTAAGCTCCTTCACTGGGTGACTCTAATTTACATTTTCAGGCTCATATTCTAATTTCTTACACATTCTCTAAACTGAAAGCTGGACAACTCTCTATTCTTAGAAGATACACTGTGTTTTCTTGACCTTTAGATGTTGTTTATAGTACGTCCAAGACAAGGTATACTCTCTCCTATCAATTCCTTCAAAAATCCTGCTTGTCCTTGAAGGTTTATCTCAAATGTAGCTTTCATGAAATATGTTTGAACTACTAACTGAAATATGAAATATTTTTTGTTAGTTTGTTTCGGAGACAGTCTCATTCTGTCTCCCAGGCTGGAGTGCAATGGCACGATCTCCGCTCACTGCAACCTCTGCCTCCCAGGTTCAAGTGATTCTCTTGCCTCAGCCTCCTGAGCAACTGGCACTACAGGTGCCTGACACCATGCCACCTAATCCGAGATAAGTTTTTTGTTTTCCCCAGTTTCATAGATGTGCTCTTCCATATATTTCTGCAACCATTTTAATAGCCCTACTTACCTCAGTGAATGGTAATTATGTATTTCCATGTATGACTCTAATATGGTTTGGATGTTTGTCCTTTCTGTCAAAGTTTCAATATTCAAGGATAAGTAACTATTCTCTTTCATTCTTTGTACCCTGAAGTTAGCACAGCATCTAGCACATAGTAAAAGCACAATATTGAATGTCTCTCAATGATTTTATTTACCAATTTCTGTGCCCATATTTTGTTTCCAATAAAAGGCATATGTATTCCCAACAAGCTACTTATGAGTAGGTTCCACCATCTTACTCACCACATATCTATTAATATCTACTGAAATGAATTTATATAAAGTTATTTGATAAAATTTAGAATGTGTCAACCATGGAAATTGCTTTAATCTAGAGGTCTGACCACAACCTCCAGTGCTTTTGATTATCTCACTTTCTGGTTCTCATGTCAACTGCTCATCAACTACCTGGGCATTCCAACCCTTGATTCAATTCTCTCAGATAATTAGTCCTGCTTTGACCTCACATCATTTGATTCTTTACTCAATCTAAATTTTATCCTTAATTATCTGAACCATAGTTCTACTGGGACCTTAATTCCCCAGTCTCCTTATCCGTTTACCGACCTTAACATTAAAAAGCTCCATTGGACATCCAGTCAGTGTAGCACTATTGGAAACCAACCAACCATAAAGAAGCCCACATTATTCTTTATTAAACAGGTTCAACTCAAAAAGAAACTAATTTGCCTGTTGCTGTCACTTCTCTAGGGGTTTTATTTTTATTGTTGCTTCCACTATTTTATTTTTTTCTACTCCTGAATAAAAACTCAGCCAGGTCACATAAATTAATCTCAGGTGATAAAAAGTCACTCCATTCTAAAGAGTATCCAGTCTAGTCTAGTGGGGAATCAGTTAGGCAAATGTAAAATTTTTTTGTTTTTGTTTTTCTCCAGATCAGGACTATTGACTCTTAGGAGGCCTGTAGTGGAGAAGGGATTAAAACTAGCATCTTTCCCCACTTTGCCTTCTCCCCTATTCCATAGATACTGCTTTGGCCCCTCCACAATTGGGAATATTGAGAAAAGAGATACATGGGCAATAAAAGTCTATCTTGACAGGCACAGTTGTGACCTTCCATCAGTTCCTTCTGTGCATAATACATATCCAAAGGTGACTTATAGGGCATGTTTATATTGTCTTCTTGCCTAACTTCCCCTCTCTTTGCAGTAAGAACATTTATAATTTTCTAGATATAGCAGTGTCTTTCGTCCAGATACCACCTCATCTCAAGTGGTTGCCTGGGGCAGGGTTTTTCAGGAGACCATGGCTGGCTCCCTTGTGGGGGAACACATCCAGTGTGTGGGAAACACACCTTTACCCCCCCAGTGGTAGATGCAACTAGATCCCAAAGCATCACATTGTCTTGTTGTTCTGCCAGCTCCAGCCAGAACCTTAACTTTTAACCATGTCCCCTAAACTTTAGAAGACTCATGTCAAGCTTTCCAGGTAGTTTTCACAAATGCTTTTCTCTGACTTTGCTAAAAATGCACAAAAGCATCCCCTCCCCTATGTGTGCAGAAAGGGGTGAACATGTAGAAAACCAATGCTCTCTAAAAGAGTACTTCTTATTCAGTATCTTTTAGATCAATATTAACTCCTCTCTATACCCAAAAAAGGTGATGAACTAAGGGTTGCAAAACAAATTTTACAATCTTTCAGTATGTTTTGCATAGATAACCTGTTATCTATGGGATTGTTATCAGGTTTAGGGCTCCAGGTGATCTGAAACAGAAAGATTCCCCAAGTGTATATATTATCATATTTCCATATTGGTATCACTTACATCAAAGGCATGACTGAGCACTCAGCACAACCCATCCATTCCGTAATTGTCCTTGCTTACTTTGTTCCTCATTCTCCCCTTATAGTCAAAGACTTTCTCTCTACTCAACTGGCATCATCCTTATTTGTGGGGGAAGTAAGTATAGCAAGCGATCTTTCCTCCTATTACTTCATCTGGAAAACTAGAACTATCAAGAATGATTCCTCTCAATTGTCCAATTATCTATCCACTTCAAAACTCACCAGAACACCCATTTCTTTCCTCCTCCTCACCAGTGTCAGAGAATGCAGTTTCCTATCTAATGCCTAAAACCAAGCCTTCTGTCTACATTTTCAAGTTTCTGTCACTACCTATTCTAGTTTCCTTTATATCTTCCTGTTTACGCCAACTGCTTCCAGGTTGCTTCCTCAGACAACTTTTTCTCACTCTATATACTTTCGCTAAATGATATATATGTTTATCATTTCAACTACCTCCTCTGTGCTGATGATTTCTTAATCCCTATCTCTTCATTGGTACATCTATTCAAGACATTTCACCTGGACATCTCAGAAAATTCAAACTGGATGTCCCAAACTGAATCCATTCTCTCTCCAATATGCTCCTCCTCAGTGTATCAGCAACACTCTCACCCCGGTTACCCAAGCCAGAAACATGGAAATCAACATAGACTCCTTCCTCTATCTCCATATTTAATCATTCTCTAAGTCCGAAAAATTTTTGACTCCTACTTTTTTATGTATTTTGCCTCCTACCCACCTTTACCTGCCCTAAACTAGACCTTCATGACTTTTAACCTCACCAACTATAGCAGGCTCCTAATTTATCTGCCTGCACTGAAGTCCTGTTCCCATCTAAAACCAGTATATTGATTATCTACTGTTGTCTAACACATTGCACCAAAATGTAGCCATTTAAAAACAAGCATTTATTATTCTTCCTCATGGTTTCTAATGATTAGGAATCCAGGCATAGCTTAGCTGGGTGTACTGGCTCAGGTCTCTCCAAAGATTGCAGTCCAGCTGTTGACTTTCTCTGATGTCATCTGGAGGCTTGACCACGACCAAAAATTTCACCCCCAAGACGTTTTCCTCATGTGTCTACTGGTAGAAGGCCTCCATTCCTTCCACACAGGCCTCTCTACAGGTCTTTCTGAGTGTCCTTACATGGCAGCTGTCTCTTGCAGGGCCAGAGATCCAACAGAAAGAGAACAAAGAAAAAGCCGCATGACTTCTGTGATCTAGTTTCTGAAGTTATACACTGTCACTTCATTTTATTCTCTTTGTTAGAAGTGAGTCATTAGGTTTAGCCCACATTCAAGGGGAAGGAAATTAGGCTCTACCTTTTAAGAGAAGGAGTATCAAAGAACTTGCAAATATATTAAAATCACCACAGTCACTATCCTTTACAACTTTCAGAAAAATCTATTAAAGCTATAAATCTATTAATGTCATCTCAATGAACACCTAAAAGATATCTCCCATTATCCACAGTTATATTCAAAGTTTCTTTACATAGCCAGAAGACTCAGTAATCTGATCCCTGAGTATGTTTACAACTTTAAGTCCCCATCACTCCTTATTCATATATGATTTTCTAGAACACTAAACTGCTTATTATTCACTATATACTACTGTTTCTGGACCCCAAGATTTCTCTCACACCTACACTTTCTGCATAGAACTTTTTGCCCTCTATGAGTGACTAAATTATATTCCTCTATTAAGTCCCAATGCATTTATCGCCTTTGCTTAACAAGATTTCTCAGAAATATAACTCCTAGCCCTAGGCCAAGGACTCATCTCTTCCTTGCGTCCTAATATATCTTTAAAATAACTTTTCTATTACAATAACTTGCACATATTCTCTTTATACAAATTGGCTGTAAGCTGACTGAGGGCAACATATTTTTCATTTTGTATTCTTATATAAATTAGCATAACACTAGTTATAGTGCTCCAAATTGGCCAGGCACAGTGCCTCACGCTTATAATCCTAGTACTTTGGGAGTCTGAGGAGGGTGGATCATGAGGTCAGGAGATCGAGACCATCCTGGCTAACACGGTGAAACCTCGTCTCTACTAAAAATACAAAAAAAAAAAAATTAGCCGGGCATGGTGGCGGGCACCTGTCGTCCCAGCTACTCGGGTGGCTGAGGGAGGAGAATGGCGTGAACCCGGGAGGTGGAGCTTGCAGTGAGCCGAGAGAGTGCCACTGCACTCCAGCCTGGGCGACAGAGTGAGACTCCTTCTAAAAAAAAAAAAAATAAGATAGTGCCCCAAATCAAATTTCATATCTACGTTTTCGTGACATACATGACATATTTCATGTTTAGGGTTTCTTGGAGAACCAGTAGTGTAATCAAAGTGGTCTGACAGTTGCTAGATACACTTTAGTTCTTTCTGGAAAGATACCACCATTTTTAAGTAGGATTTATAGACCCAGGACATCTTCCATAGCAGGTCAGAAGTGATAAGCTATGCTTAGTTATGTCTTTATGGAAAACACCATATCCCTGCTTCCAAAGTATTCTGTGTCTGTTTTAGTTGGAAGCCTCAAGACAGCCAGAAATTAAAACTCAAGTAATCCTAGCCTGAGAAGCAGCAAACAAAATCCAAGTACAGTGAGAGCAAAGAACCTACCAGTTGTCTTTAAAAAGTAACACTAACACAGAGAATAAAGCTCCTAGTTCTATAGCCAGATCTGGACTTAACATGTTGTTGGTGAACTTGCAAATAGGGTTAGGAATGAAGGTGAACTATTGAAAGCAATGCTCTGAAACCATTATTCTAAAGAATTATACTGCAAGTAGAATATTGATCTGATTTATCTCTAGTCAAGTTTGTCTTCCCCATTTTCTAGGCAAAGACTTAAATCAGAAATAAAAATGAGGAAACCAAAATTCTTCTTGCTAAAAGAAGCATTGCATGTATTTTAAAATTTTCCATGGATTCAAATGTCTCAGAATTTTTTTCTCTGAAATATGTTCAAGAAATAAAAATACCAAGAATAATTCACAGTGTAGACTTTTTAAAGTATTTAAGTTCTCAATAACTTTAAAACTATCTTTATTATGTTAATTATTTCAATAATAAGAAAAATGTGAGTGGTAAGTGGTAAGAAACCCCAGCAAGAACAATAAATAAGGAAATAAATATCAAAAGAAGGAAATGATTATATTCATCAGTGTATTGTCCCATAAGGGGAAAACAACAACAACAACAAAAAATACCTTAAGCCTTAGGCTTTTTTTCCCCCTCAAGCTAAACCCCTTAGCAGAAGATACATGAATTTCATCAATATGTTTATATAATTCCAAGCCAAGAAATTCTATAAAGATTACCAAAGTATTTGATGTAGCTTCTGGCAAGGGATGAAGTACATCTCACAAGAACCTAGAAAAAAAATCTGCTAGAAGAAGTGCTGATCTGATCAAGAAGATTTTAGATTAAGATCAGAGGAAGACAAAAATATCTCAATAAAACTGTAAGACTGAATACCATGACAAACAATTCATTTACAAACAAAAAAATTAATAACAAGGGGAAATACCAAGTAATTCTCTGTAGAAAAGCAGCAGGATATGGGGACTGTGAAAAATACATCCTCCAATTAATATACAAAGACAGAATATAATCTAATAGACATAATAAATTGTGTTTTAAGGCAGATATAATAAGTATATTCTAATTTTAGTGGTATAATCAGTGACTAAAATACGTAAAAGTTATCTATGTTAAAACATTAAAATGGGCTCGATATTAGCCTCTGTTTTAAGAAAATGCAAATGATCACTAAAAATCATAAACATAACTACAGCAAATTTATTTGGTGGAAGAGTAGCAAAATTTGGGAGATAAGCGTAAAGGAAAAGAAGCAGAAATACTGTGGGAAGTTGGGCAATCATGTAGGCCATATATGTAGATGAAGTATATGAATAAAACTTTTCCAATAGACCCTTAAACAGAGGTGGGGTAAAGTAATGGTATTTAACCATCTTTTCATCTGCTATTATAGAAACTTATTTTGGCCAAATTAGAGGATTTAATATAGTCATGCTTTGATTTCGGTTATTCGTACCTTTTCTCCAGTTTAGTCCTTTGCAACAGTAGGTGCCAAGACCTTAAATCTACATTCTAAGCCTCATATAGTCTTTAAGCCAATCTTAATTGAGGCACATCATGTATATTAAATACAAACCCACCAGTAGCCCAAAGGCCTGTGTTGGTATACCTGGTTGGAGCCCTAGGCATCTGCCTGCTTTATTATCCCTGAGTCTTCACCAGCCTATTCTGCATTTTCTCATTTATATGACTTGACTTCCACTTAATTTCCATTATCACTAAAGGCCTAGTTAATTAGAACAAGATTCCTAGCTTAAGCACTAATCCACTTGGCACCTTGACACCTTTTTAAAAAGATGTCTGTTATGAGAAGTAGTTCCAGAACTCTAGATTTCCAGTTGCCAGCTGATGTCCTGCCTAAGTCTAATAGGCTGATCAGAATCATACTATTTTCCCTACCATCATCTTCTGGAGACCCTGTTCCCATCATCTGTCCAAACCTTGCTTTCTACTTCCAGATTTCTCTTTGACCTATTGGTCTTCTGCTGAGGTCAAGCATATTTGGTCACCAAACCTGTACAAGGTATGTCACCGTGCTATTTCTTTGCTCTTTTAGAAGCCCATAGAAAGGTAACATTTACCTGAAAACAGGAGTATCATAAAAGAAAATTATGATTTTTATTAATTCTTAAAGCTTTATTATTTTCAATTTCAGTCTGGCTAAGAAGAACTTACTAGGAAATTGACAGGTGGCTTGGGAAAAGGTAAATATGCCTACCTAGCCAAATAAATAGAATCTAGCAAAGATTTCTAAAAGTTCAAAAAATAGCAAGGAGCCTTTAAGGTGGCAGAAAATGGCCTACAAAGAATGGGAAACTAAGATTAAATTATGGCTAATGATCATATGAGAAAGAATAATCTAAATAAATTATTGGAGCTGGTTAGAGGACCATCTGATAAGGAGATTTGAAGCATAAGACTATTCAACACAATTTTACTTGTAACAGCAAAAAAATTAGAAGAACCTAAATTTCCCAAAAAGGAGACTAGCAAATAAATTAAAATGTAATAAAGTATTTTGAAATAATTAAAATGTTGTTGTATAAAAATATTGGATGTCATATGAAAAAATCTTACAAAGTAAAACTTCAGGAGAGAAATATGAATATGATTCTAACTTTTAAAAATATACCTGCATAAAAATGAAGTATATCAGACTATGAATAGTTATTTCTAAGTGATGGAATTAATTTCTATTTTATTCTTTATACTCTGATCTCTGGTTTTCAAATTTTCTTTAGTAAATATATCTTTTATAAACAGAAAAAAGATTAAAAGTCACCTACAAAAGATACATAAAGGAGCACACAACTATGAATGTCAGAATTGCAGAAATAAGAACTCAGGATAATGAATAATGCTAAGAAAAATGAAAATAATTTTTAAAGTTATGTTTAAAACAAGAAGAAAAGAATGGGCTGGACTAACCCCCATTCCTGCAAGGAGAGAAAGTCATGTTAATGCTGCCTCTCTTTTTCTGTCAGAGCAAATCACATTGGAAGTAGAACACATGTCTGAGGGTGATTCCAGGGTGTCTAAGAATATTGTAAAGGAGCACATAATTAGGTTAAATGATTTTGAGTCTTTAAGCCCAAGGTATTTATATGCTAGTGTCTGGAAGGAATTAACAGATATAATCATGGCGTTTCAAACATGGTATCTGAGAAATCATAGCAATTAGGAAAGGTGAGGAAAATCTGCACATGGACAAGTACGTATCCAGTTTTCCAACAAGGACATAGAGATGTGTTAGTGAAACTAATCTACTGATCCTAACTTATTTCCAGAATGGACCTTTAAGGAAATGTTGATCCCTTAGAAGGTAATACAGAGCTCTTGAGTCAACATATTTGCAGTATAAGGCATTTCTGCTTTCATAAGTTTAGTAGTTAGTACACCAATATTTTTTCCAAGGTGAGAAGGCTATAGTATATGGTTTTTAAGCTTCTAATTTTGAAATTTTGTGATAGCAAGGGTTTTTGTGATTTCACATAGTTTTTGGAAAAGTCTTATTATCACTATTGTCAAGATAGACTGTGTAGATTGATGAATAGGTTAGAAGTACATATTAATAGCTAGGTAAATGGCCCATATCATATTGATTAACATGTAATGTAACCCTTGATTCATCTTTCTCTCTGCAGTGATTTGCCATGGAGCTATAATCTCTTGTCTGACCATCTTATTAGTGATCAGGATAATGAATACATAGGTGACAGGCCTATCATATCTGTAGGTGTGATGAATTTGTAGAAGGAAAGATTTAAGCAAATGAATTTGGGTTATAAAAGATTTTGATAAGTTGTGTGATAAAACTGAATATACATACACAAATATATTTTGATTGAATATAGAGAACTACACTTTTAAAAGGAATAAGTTTGACAAATACAGGATGAAGAAACCATTTCCCGTGGGAAAAAAAAAGACCTATTAATTTTCATTATCTAAGTTCAACATAGCTAAAGTCATTCTGGGTGATCCCACTGAGTTATTCAGAGGACTCGAGGATAAAAGGGAATTAGCCACTTAGCCTAATCCTACTACACTCACATGGGCAAATAAAATTAAACACAGCAAACAGCCAATGTTTTGAAAAGGAAGAGAGATTTCTTTATTATGTACATCAGACTAGGAAGAAAACAGGGGTAACTTCATTGGCATCTGCCACCCACAACCCATTCCTATCCTCATTCCTCTTCATTCCCTCACTCATCCCCTTGATCACCTCCATCAGAAATGGAGTCTTTTCCCTGGGTCCTCTTTCCCTACAGCTTATAGTTTATTGGGTCATTACTCCCAAAAACTGCTTGGGGAGGTTAGTTACCTAAAAATAGGAATCAAATCATTTCAATGGCTAGATCAAGATACCCAGTACAGAAAAATTTATCTCTAATCTGTTCACTCAGAGCCATGCATTTAAATAAAAATATATTCAACATGACCTTTGTTTTCTTTCTTGTTTACAAATAAGACAATCACAATATTCTTTAGGAAATCCTCTATATTCCAACTGGAAAAATAAATCAAAATATAGACTTGGCCTTCACTAATTGAAATCAAGTGTACAGACCAAGGGATGTACCAGGTGGTCCGACTGTCCTTTGCAGTGTTCCCTTGCTTTCCTAGAGTGTGCTGAGAAGTTCAGCCTGTCACATTTTGAAGGGTACATGAGGTTCTAGAAACGAGCAATCATGATAAAGCGCCTAGAAACCACAAAGCATGAGGATTACGGAAGGAACAAAGGGTATTTTGAAAGAAAATATCTAAGAGGACTACTAAAATTGGAATAACATATTTTAAGACTCATGATGTGTATTTTTTAATGGCTTTAGTCACAATATTTCCAAAACGATTAATTTGTGTTCAAGAACAAAACTCATAGGAAAGTTGTGAAGAACACTTTCAAACAATATGGCATACCTTAATAAAACTCAAATTTCTAGGGTTTTATCCTGTAGACACTGAGACCACTAACACTACTACCTCTGTCTTCTTAAGTTTTACCTTACCCTCAAAGTTCTTTACTATTGGTTGCCAGCTGCCTCTACTATGCAAGGGTTGGGTTTTCTCTCCCATTTTAATACCTCTCACTTTAATGTACAATACTGGACAAAATCTTTTGTCCTTAGTACCCTATAGAATAATTTAGACAAATTAAAGCTTTCAATAAGACTTTGTTAAATGCTAAATGATTGCAGGGGAAGAATGATCCCAGACAGTACAAGAACTGTATAAAGAAGCCCAAGGTTCAGGGCTCACATAGTTTACTTGTTCTCAGAGCTCCCAGCCCCTTCCCATTTCACGTGCTCTCAGATATCAGCTACACTTTAGCCACCAAGGACAAACACAATTTCATAGGTGTCTCGTTTTGACCCCTCACAATTCCTAAATCCTGGCCTGCCCACATGTAATGTACTGTTCCCCTTGGCAGCCCAAATCAGGAGACACTAAGTTCTTTCTCTTCTCCAGCTAGAATCTCTCTTCTTACTCTCTGGCCCAATCCACAATATAGTTCAATGTTCAATTATACCTTAAAGCAGTACAATTATCACAGCATTTCTATAGCAGAATTAACAACATACCCACATAGTAAATAGGATGATTTTCTTCTCACATTATTTGCAAACACACGATGAGAATGTCTACTATCACTCCTTTTATTTAAACTTGTACTGTAAGTCCTGACCAGCACAATAAAACAAGGAAAAGAAATAGGAAAAATGTTTTCAAACAATTAGAGCTGTAACAAAAGTGATATAGCAACTTCATCAATGGAGTTTTTCAGCATAAGTGATGGAACCCACAATTCAGTGTCTCAGAGGGGATCTCCATACTGGCCAAGCAGGTTGGGCCATCTAGGTTAATTTTAATATGCCATCAGTTTCTAAGATTAAAATATACTATATCTCATTCACATTTTCTTTTTTCTCTATTTTCTATAACATGTCACTTTAATGAAATTAAACAGAATAAGACATTACTGTGTCCTAGCATTAATAAGGAATGAATATGCTCTTTTTTCAACGTGTCTACATTATTCATCAATGGCTCTGTTTTTAATTTAGCAAAGACTTTGGTGACTGGGGGGTGAGGCGGGGTGTGGAATTCATGTCAACAGCAGCTGGCAGTCATGAGCAGATGGAGCAACTATGCCTGAGGAACTAGTACAATGTCTCTGGTATATATTTGAATGCTGTGGTAACATCTCACATATGGGTTTTCCTGGTTTGAACTCTATCATCTCTTCATACTCTTAGATTTCATCTTCATGATTTCAACAAGCGCAGAAACACTGACAAAGATGAACTGCGTGTGGGACTAGTCTTGATTTTCAAAGAAATAATAACCCACTTAAAGTATAAACTCAGGTTGTATTCCTGAGAAAAAAGTTCTTGTGATATGTGGGTGGTGTGTAATATTCACATCCCTGTGTTAGAAGTGAGGATTGACAGGTACTGACAAAGCAAGCTTTGTAGATCAGTTACATTGCCTAAAGTATATACCCTACACCTTCAGAAGTTAATTCATTAATTCTAACGTGAGATTCCAGTGTTGGATTTTTCAAATAATCACATGGAGAGGTTAAACAATTCTTACCCTTAAACAGTGCATTTGCAAATCAGAGAGAGAATAATGCCATCAGATGAAATAGACAGATGATAGACCAACAGACATATTTATACAGATTTTTCACAGTACAAACTAGTTGATTGTTTCCATAATTTTTCTTCCACAAAGGATCATAAGCATGTAAAATAAAAAATGTCAATAGAGCAGTATTTGATATTATCATAAAAATTACAGAAGCAAAATATAGTAGGTGTCATAATCTTATACATATATTAGCACTTGTATTTTATGTGAATGCCACTGCAATACTAAATAATCCAGTTTGTAGGGTTCCAAGTCTATGTACCCAGTAAGATAAAAATAAATTACAAAGAAAGTGATGACCACTAGATTCATGTTAGAACATACTTAAGAGAAATTCTGCATATTTATTATCATTGGTTTTACATTATGTTTTGGTTTACACTTGTATTTTTTTGCTTGGAGATAATTCTGGCAGAGCAGTGATGAAAATTAAGAAACAGAAGGTGTATTGTCATGAAGTAGAAAATCATCCAGTATGCCCCAAAACTTACCAATTTCAATTTTCACATTAAGAGAGGTGAATTATTTCTTTTCAGCCTTGTTTTTAGTTACTTTTCAAGCATTTTTAATCTATTCATTCAGCAACTATTTATTGAGCTCTTGCAATGTGCCAGAGAATGAGATAGTCATTATGGTTCAGAGATAGAAAGCAAGATTTCTTTTTTCAAAATATTCATGTAAGAATGAACATGCCAAGGAACAGAAAAGCACAATGCAATATGGACAGGACATCGGTTTGAAACAAAGACAAGCAAGAGATAAAGGAGAGAAAAAGAGGCTGTCCATATTTGCCATCCTGAGGGACTTAATTGAATAAGAATTAAGAGCCAAGATATTGAAAGGGAGAACATTTTCAGATTTGAACTGAACAAATCATTCTGGACAGCAGTTTGAAAAAACTGGATCACAAGAGAGCAAGCCTGAAGTCAAGGAGACTCTGAGGTGATCTAGATGAGACATGATAGGTTTTGAACTCAAATAATGGCCATGAAAATTTATGGGAGCAAAGAAGTTGAAGAACTATCTCCTCGACTATGACAGAACTCCATGACTGAGTAGATGTAGATAAACAAAGAGAGGAGAAGAGGAAGGAGTCAAGTGACGTGACCTGGGTATCTGGATGGTCCTGCTCTTTACATTCACTGAAACAGAACATGTAGAAGAGTTGAGAGTCTGCAGCAGAGGAAATAACAAGTTCAGTTTGAGACATGCTGACATTAGAGTGCCTGTGCACCACACAGATGGAGGTATGTTGTACACATCAATTCAGAGCTCAGAAGAATCTATTGATTGAAGAGGCATCAGCACATGGACCATCACTGAAGTTAAGAGATTTCATGAAGTCCTTCAACAGGTGCTATGTGAGAGGCAGGTGCCAGGAGATTGAACATTAAGGACTCCACTTTCTTGCCTAAGAGAGCCTAAAGAGTGTCCAGAGAGACTGAAAGTAGCCAGGATAGCATTATATCACCGACACCAAGGGAAAGGAGATCTTGAAAAGCCCCTGCTATGTCACAGGCACCAAGTCAGACATGGTGGGGACCCATTAAGGAATATGTCTCCACCTTGAAGGAGGTCTTAGACAAAGCATATGCAAATTTAATCACAATATGAACTGGAAAGTGCCAGGTGCCTTTAATAAGAGGTTTAAATAAGAGTAGGGAACAGCCATTTCCATATCCAGGACAAAAGTGATACTGCAGTGACTATTATGTGACACATGATCATAGTGTATAGTTTACATGGTATCCTACAAGTCATAAATGACCACTTTCCAAGAATAGTTTTTTAATTATCACAACAGAAAGTAATCCCTCCCTCCTTTGAAGCTCTAAATATTATATCTCAATCAAGATTATGTATTGCATTCTTTTTACTATTAGATTTATATTTGTTGGGTTTTTTTGTTTTGTTTTTTTAATCCCTCTATAAGATTGTAAAGCTCTTTGTGGTCTGAAACTGTTTCTCACCCTCTGGGAACTGCCACTCCCTTCCCCAAGTCTTAGACCCACACCCTGCAACTTTATAGCCTTTCTCTTGGAGTCATTTAGTTTTCAACTCAAAGCCCATCTCAGCCACTTGCACAGCCGTTACCTCCCACGATGCACAAATTATGAATGCCCACTAACCCACACAGTTTCCTCAACTGAAAATAGGAGTAATAATACATTCCACAGAGGGCTGTTGCGTTAAATGTGATAATGTTTATAAAACTACCTAGTACATTATTTGGTACTAGGTAAAAAATTTGGTATTTGGTAAATATTCAATGGTTAGTTTTCTTTCAATGCACAATGTAGTAAATGTCTGTAGAATAAATGATTTAATGAATGATCAGATGGCAACCAGTCTGTTTCTAATTTTCAGACTTCTTTATAATTCTTGAAACTTTCACAACCTACATAACTAGTAATCTTCCATATCCATAATATCCCTCTTTCCCCTCAAAGCTTAAAATTCTAAGAAAATGTGTCTTCCATTATCCCTCTTGCTCTTTAGCAGTATCTGAAGAATATACTGGAAAGTGAACTTAGCAAAATTTCTAGCTAGTTCTAAAATCGAAAATATGGTAACGGTTTAATCACAGAATCAAGGAATAATGACATCCTAATCTTCAAGAATTCAGGTTAAGATTTCACCGAATATTAAATAAAGAGTTCAACAGCCAGATTTTAAATCTCATCTCTGCCACTTTCTAGCTTCGTGACCATGGGCAATTTATTAGACCTCCCTGTGCCTCAATTTTCTCATCTGTTACATGTGGATAACAAGACGACCTGTATCAGCGAGATTGTATGAGGATTAATTGTGTAAAGTACTTATAGTAACTGAGATAAAGGAAGCATGCTATCCATGTTATCACTAATTACTTCCTATTTGTTTATTCAGACTGTTACTTTTGTTTTCTTATAGATTCAAAATTGTTTCTAGGTTCAATTTCTCATCATTTAAAATGTCTCAGTATCCACAAGCTTGCAGCATGCCTTCCAGCCTCAATTAATGAACTGCAAAAAATGAAATAAAAAACAATTAAAGATGTATTGAATTATCTGAAGGATTTCAAATATCAATTAAAGCAGCAAAGACAGTTGGTATGGCATACATTGTTTCCTTAAAGGTATTCCTAAATAAAACTTTGAGAACATAGTAAGTTTTTTTTTTTTTAACTGCTGTATCATATTATCAGTAAAACTTACAGATCAGTTTCTAACCAGAAATAAAATAAATCTATGTAGACAGGGCATCATCGATTAGAAAAAATCAGAAAAGCAAGCCCTGGTGTCCTCGGTAAGAACCTGAAACAAGCTCTGACACCTGGGTGTGTGAGCGAGTGGGCTTTCTCTCTTGCTCAAGATAAAGGACATTCACTTTTGAAACAGCATGACGTCACCTCAGTGTCAGACAGATCTGGATAAGCAGCCAGTGGGACCTGGACTAGTACATTCTCCTTTCTCAGTTTCCTCATCTATAAAGCTACAAATGGAGGCCGGGCACAGTGGCTCATGACTGTAATCCCAGCACTTTGGGAGGCTGAAGCAGGCAGATCATGAGGTCAGGAGATAGAGACCATCCTGGACAGCATGGTGAAATCCCGTTTCTACTAAAAATACAAAAAATTAGTTGGGCATGGTGGGGCGCACCTGTAGTCCAAGCTACTCATGAGGCTGAGGCAGGAGAATCTCTTGAACCAGGAGGCAGAGGCTGCAGTAAGCTGAGATTGCACTACTGCACTCCAGTCTGGGCAACAGAGCGAGACTCTGTCTTAAAAAAAAAAAAAAAAACTAATGACTACATCAAAGACCACTGTGGGAATTCAATGAAATAATACAATTAAATCCTTGAGCACCATATCTGGCAAATAATGAATGCTTAATATATGTAGCTTAAAATAATAATTATCAGTTTAAATAATAAGCCAGGTAGAGTAGTTATGTCAGACTCTCACACTATAAACCATTAAACTTCTGGACAAAACATAAAAACTGAAATTGAAGTCCCTGGAGAACTATGAAAATAAGCAGTAAATTAAGGGGCTATGATCCTAAAGGAAGAGATATGCTTTAAGTGAGTATTTCTCTATAGACACTCTCCAGTTTGGCATGGGAGAATTGAGCTCAATCAGAATGAAAGCCTCTTGCTTCACTGTAGAGACAAATGTAAGAGTTTAGAGTTGCCAGAAAAGTGAGAAGGGGCAAAATTCAAGCAAGAAGGTAGCCCCAGATGAGGGAACTCTAAAATATGGTTCCAAAATTTTTCTTATGTGATACACAGGGCAAAACTTCAAAAAAAGAAACAATATAGATCACCAGGTGGTTGCAAAGATATTTCAAAGACGGTTTTAAGGAAAAACAGGTTAGTATTTGAGTGCCTCAAAATTACAAAGGCTTGGTAAAAACTTCCAGCTTTCAGTTGAGAGCCTATAAAGCCTCACTCAAGAGTAAGGGCAAATATGATGTAATCAACCCTAACAAAGACTAAAAGCAACCAACAAAAAGATCAAGACAAACCATTACTGCTATAGCTGACAAAAAACAAAACAAAACAAAAACTTGATGTTTAACTTGTTGTCTATAGTGTGCACAATGATTCAAAACATACAAGGCTTGCTAAAAACAGAGACGAGTTCATCAGCAAAGAAAATAACACAAAAAATAGAAACAGATACCTAGGTATTTTAGATATAAAAATTCGTAATGCATCAAACTGAAATCCTGCAACTGAAAATATAAAAATTGAAATTAAGAATTGAGTAGATGGGCTTAATTACAGATAGGAAACATCAGAATAGATGATTTAGTGAACTAAAGACATGTCAATAAGAAGTGCCACGATTAATCCCTATTAAAGAAAAAGTAGAAAACCTAGGAAAAAAGTCAGGGAAATATAGGATTCCATGAAAAGTTCTGATATACATGTAATCAGAGCACTAGAAAGAGAAGATAGAATGCTACAACATAAATAATTGAAAAATACTGGCCAGAAATTTTTCAAAATTGATGAAAAGTATCTAATTTTATATACATAAGATCCAAAAACCTGTCCAAACACTAAGCACAATAAAGGTGAATAAAACCACACTTAGGTACATTATGGTAAAATTATTTAAAAAAAAAGAAAGCTAAGAGCACTTAAAAAGTGCCTGGGGTGTAGCCAGGGTACATGTTATCTTCAGTTTAAGAAAAACTAATTTTGACAACCAATTCTTCAACAGAAAATAGGGAAACAAGAAGACAATGGATGGATATATTTAGATCCCTGAAGGAAAAAGCTAATATTACCAACCTAGAATTCTGTACAAGTAAAAATATGTTTTCAGAAAAATGAAAGCAAAATAGACATTTTCAGAAAAACAAAAGCCGAGAATGTTTTTGTGGGCAGACCTGCACTACAAGAAATACTAAAGGGACTTCTTTAGGTTGAAGGGAAATTATCTCATAGAAATACAGAACTTTAGGAAACAGTGGAAAAGAAAGGATAAATTCTGGGGTAAACTTAATTGCATATAAGCTAGTAAAACAAAATATATAATATCTTATATAATTTACAACATATAGAAGTCTACATAAATAAAATATATTGTAAGACTAGTAGAAAAGGTCAAAAGGGAACAATGAAATTAAATGATGTTTTGCATGTTTACATAGTAAAAATTATTATAATTAATAATGTAACACTGAAGAGCAATAAAATATAAAATTAATATCTAAACATTTTAAAATAAAAATGTCATAATGTTATGAATAAATAGGAAGCCAGAAAAGAGAAATAAAGGATAAAATAGTATAATAGTATTAATAGCAAGATAACATGTGTAAAAGAGTCGAATCAGTGATATTTTAAGTAAATGGACTCAACTCTCAAAATAAAAAAAATCTGCATTTCACTCAGTTTAAGTATATGAAAACATAACATTTTACACCTTGAATATAATTTGCCAATTACACCTCAAAATGGAAAGAGAATTTCAAGTAAAAAATAAAATTGTACCTAAAAACACAGAATTTGTCAGACTTTAAAAAAATGCAGTTTTATTCTGTTTACAAAAATAACAGTGTAAGCATATGTATGAACACATAGTTAAAGGTATAAAGACAAAAATAAGTCTACCATATGTTAACAAAAAGAAAAATTATATGATTAAATTAATAGTGAAAGGCCGGGCGCGGTGGCTCAAGCCTGTAATCCCAGCACTTTGGGAGGCGGGCGGATCACGAGGTCAGGAGATCAAGACCATCCTGGCTAACACGGTGAAACCCCGTCTGTACTAAAAACTACAAAAAACTAGCCGGGCGAGGTGACGGCGCCTGTAGTCCCAGCTACTCGGGAGGCTGAGGCAGGAGAATGGCGTGAACCCGGGAGGCGGAGCTTGCAGTGAGCTGAGATCCGGCCACAGCACTCCAGCCTGGGTGAGAGTGAGACTCCGTCTAAAAAAAAAAAAAAAAAAAAAATAGTGAAAAAAGTAGGTCTTAAGTAAAAGTACAAGATATAAAGATGTACATTTCAAAGTCATAAAAGGGTTAAGTCCATAGCAAGCTATAAAATCATAAAGTTTTCAATACCTAATTAGCACAAAATTTAATTGTATAAAGCAAAAGTTGAAAGAACTAAAGGAGTCATATACAAATCTACAATCATAGGCTATGACCAATTTCAGTAACTAATAGGAAAAGCATACAAAAGAAAAGGACACAGAAGCTAAAATGACATTATTAACCAAATTGACCTGATTTGGCTTGTAGAACATTATATCCAACAACTGCAGAGCACTCTTTACCATGTATATATATTATATATATATATCACATATATGATATATGATATATATGTATTCACGTGTTGATTTTTTAAGGGCTTTAAAATGAAAATGAAGATCCTAAGTCTTAGATGTTCACAAAGGGTTAAGGAATACAAGTTTTAAGTCATTCTTTTCAAGGCTGTGGTATCATGAGACATAGTCTTGATCAATTAATTTATTTTACATATATAGGATTATATATTTATTATATATTCAAAACCATGAATTCTTAGGAAATAATTCTGAGTCATTGCCATTATCCTTATCCTGAGAGAGTACATTTTAGCTACATTATATAGAAAGTTGCCACAAACTACTAAGCTCCTGAGGTTAAAGTGTGGGGCAGCGAGCAGTAAATAGATAATTCATTTACTCTACAATTAGTACCATTTTCAGACAAATGTTATCCTATTGTAAGATTAAAGTAATGAAATACAGCAGGAAAATTAATCATAAATAGTAAGAAGAGCCTAAGGATAAATTCCTAATGGAAAAAGGAGTAAGTTATTTCTCTTTATTCTCAAGAAAGTGTTTCCTTGCCATGTAACTTTATCTTTGAAGGTTTTCAAGCATAATAATTCTGCTGAAGCAGCATAATGTTAATATTTTGCACTTAGAGAAAAAATTCAGCACAGATGTACTAAAATACAAATAGAATTTGAAGAAAATATAAGATACTGGCCAAGAATAATGTGAATAGCTATAAGAAGTAACTTTTGAATTAAAAGAAGGATACTGATAAGAAGTAAGAGCAGTAAGAATTCTTTTACATGGATGCCTTGATGGACTAAACATTACAATAGAAATTAGAAAATGCTGAAATTTAAACTTATTTAGCTTTCTCTAAGAAGTCTATCATTGGTCTATTAGATTTTCATAAAATCCCCTATATATTTGCTTATAAGTAAATTTTTGCTTATAAATAATTGTAATAATATCATTTGGACTATACCTTGCAAATATATCATCCATTCCTTCAGCAATCATTCACTAAGGGTCTTCCCTCTTCTAGGACTGAACAAAAGGCTGGAAATAAAATGGTTAACTAGCTTTGCCAGTAAAGTAAATAAAATGAAAATAATGGAAATAGAAGGATAAAAAAGTTCCCACGACAAACTAACAATGGCAGGCAAGGGGCCTATTTTAGACAGATGGGTCCTAGGGGCCTTCACTTAGGAGGTGACATTTAAGTGAGAAGAGTATGGAGAGTTCCAATCAGAGGGATCAGGCCTGGAGTTAGGAGGGAAATTACAGGTTCCAAGAACTGAAAGAGGCCTGTGGGACCTGAACATGTAGAAGCAAAAGAAGGAGTGGAACAGATGAATTCAGTGAGGAAGGTGAGGTCTTGATGCCAGGCTGAGGAGCTTAAATATTATCGTAAGTACAATAGATGGTAGTTGAAATGTTCTAAGAAGAGAACAGACATGATCTGCTTTATATTTTTAGGATTTCTGCTGGTTAAATGAAGAGTGAATTTACAAGAGATAAGAGGTGAAGTGAGAAGATCAGTGAGAAGGTGAGAGATAATGCTTGCCTGGACCGGAGTGAGCCTTCACCATGAAATTAAAGCAGACATAGGTGAAATATAGAGGTCTGAAATCTGCCTTACTGATGTATTGTGTATAAAGGGTTCAGGGGCAAGGGATAAATCAAGATGATCCCATAAGTCTATCTAGGTAGATAGTGACACCATTTACTGGGATTGAGAGTGCTAGTAGTGACAGAACAAGAGAGAGGACAGCTCTGCCGAGTGGGAATCAAGAGTCTTGTTTTGGACATATTACACTTAAAATTTTGGAGAAAAATGTTAAATTTAAAAATGAGGAGGTTTGAGGGGGAAGATTGAAGAAGTTAACTGCACACATAAGATGAGAAATCATTCTAGGGATTTCAGAAGACATGATGTATAAAGAGCATATTCATAATTACAGATATTTGTCATATTTAAGATTTGCCTGGCTGTTGCAAAAATAAATTTGGAAATTTGCCAAAGAGGTATAAATTATGTCTAAAATTAACATATCCAAAACAGATCTTTTAAGTTTCTTTAAAAATTCTGCTTTTCCTCTACCACCATTTCCTAGTTGCCCAAGCAGAAATCCTAGATTCTTCTCTGAATTTTCTCTGAATTTCACATTCCCTAGCCATTCAATCTTACATTCCCTAGTAATTCATCACCAAGTCTTATCCTTACCTCCAAATCAAATGTAAAATTTAATTTTCACAATCTCCACCACCACAACCTGCCCAGGCCATCTTGACCATTGCCACTGCCTGGATCTCTGTATTATCCTCCTCATTTGTCTTCTGGCTTCTACCTTGGCAAATTCTCCCTCATACTGTCACACATTGCATTCTCCATTCAGCAGCCAAAGTGGACTTTTTTTAGCATGTCAAAGCATATAATTTCCCAAATGCTAAAACCATAACTCTTATGTAAATACAGAAGACATGTCAAAAATGTTTAACTCATCAATGAGAGAACAACAAGGATTGTAAAACTAGTTCAAAGGATAATGAAAGAAATAGGGCATAGAGGAAAGGCATATTAAAATAAGTTTGTTGAGTGCTATGGTTGCATATGTCCTTCAAAACATGTTTTGAACACTTAATCCCCAAAGCAATAGTGTTGGGAAGCAGGGCCTAAGGAGAAGTAATTAGGCATTAGGGCTCTCGTGAACGGATTAATGCCTTTATCATGGAAGTAGATTTGTTATCACAGGAGTGGGTTCTTTATGAAAGGATAAGCTTGGCCTCCTTTTGCCTCTCTTGCCCTCTCTTTGCCCTTCTGCCATGAAATGACTTAGCAAGAAGACCCTTGTCAGATGCTGGCATCTTGATCTTGGACTTCCCAGCCTCCAGAACTGTGAGAAATAAATTTCTGTTTGTTAAAAATTAGCTAGTCTACGGTATTCTGTTATGGCAGCACAAAATGTACTAAGATGCTAAGAGACAAACTGATTAATGTCCCACAGGCAATAAAACTGTAACCTTTGGAGTTTTTTTTTCTATCTTTTCTATAAGTTAGAAATGATGTGCCTTGCTAACAGACAAAATCTACAAGTTAACATGTGATTTCACAGACTCTGTGCCTGAATCAAAAATAAAGTGAATGTCAAACAAAGGTACTTTCCCCTAGAGAATTAAATAATCCTTGAAAAGGCCAATTAGACAATGTTCTAGTATAATAAAGGATGACACACATAGCCATACTTTGGACTTGTTTCCAAGTACATAATTGTTCTCAACAAGCATAAGTCAGTTTCTAATCCTCTGTTTTCAAACATCTTTTCTCTTAGAATAACATACAAATTTCCTATCATAGACTATATATAGAGTCTGTCTACATAATTTGGCCCTTAATCATCTATTTTTACTATCCTCATCAATCATTATGATCCTACCACACTGATCTTGCTGTTCTTCAAACATTCAAGGTTCTCCTTCAGACCCGTTACTCTTTTCTCACTGCCTACTGCTATTATACCAGATTTAGCAATGACTTACGCCTTCACATCATTCAGTTATTTGCTCAAATCACACATATTCACCTATGCACCTGCCACATCTCTCTATCCCATCACTTTTCACTTTTCTTCATAGAGTTTATAGTATGACACAATAGTATTTCTTTATGTGTCTACTTGTTTTTATTGACCTCTTTTATTAAAATATTAATGAATTTTTACCTGTTTTATTCTTGAAGTTATCTCTGCTATTTTTAACAGTGCCTGGTACATAATAGGCACATAAAACATTTTTGAATAATTGAAGTACATAAACACTAACATCTCAAAATGAAAATGTTGTTTTCTTAAAATAATTTCTGACTTTGTTAGAGAAAAAAATTAAAGAAGTAATTCCAAAAACCAATAGTAAAGCAGGTGTCAGGTATGGGGCTCAGGACATGAAAAGACATTTTATTTTGGGGAGAAGGGGAAGGCAGCACATCAATTCCAGACCTATAGACTGGACAGATCCATTATGAAATGGCAGAAAATAAAGGCAGTTTTCAGATGCTGGTAATATGAGCAGATCCAGATAGGTGGATTTTTATCATTGAGAAGGATTGTCTGGAAATAGGTAGGTAATGGATATCATCATAAAGGGTGAACATGGAATAAGGATAATTGCAGGGCAGACCAGTATCATTCATTGATAGCTTGCTCTATGTGAGACTCTATACCAGGCACTTTACCTATGTCATCTCATTTAATCCCAATCAAAACCCTTTGAGGTAAATAGTATAAGGCTTACTTTTAAATAAGGAGACCATTTCTTCAGGAAGTAGAAGTTGCATACAATTAGTAAGTGGCAAAGCCTACCTTAGGACATGGGTCAGTTACAAGCCCATGCACTAATACTGATCTTGGCTGCTCCCCAATGCCTGCCCACACACAAACATAGCAGGAGATAGGTGCTCAAGTAGGAAGCTTTAACATGAGTAAGCCCACCTAAAGACTGCAGAAACAAAGACACATGGACCAGGATTCAATAGAAGAACTCAGTGAAACTGGGTGATTAAAAGAAAAAGAACAAGCTTCTAGCTACCAAAGTCATCAGGGCCAGGAGAAATGGCTAAATCATAGGAAAATAAGAAAACAGGATCTTAAATGGAGAACAACATTTTTATGTTGTTAATCATAACGAACAACATAAAAGCTTACTAACAAAAACCAACGCATGATGTTAGAGCAGAACCTTCTTGACGCTAACATGCAATTGCAATTTAGAATTTCTGAAATATCTCACAACCATAACCAAGAATGATCCCTGGAGTGTCTCATGGTGTGAGAGAGATTATCTCAGGTAACAGAGATTATCTCAAAAAGAAAGAGTCCAAAAAGAGAGTTAGAGCAACTGTTTTATAGAAACTCAATTCATTGCAATGAGTATTTATTGAACACCTACTCTTTACAGGATACTGTGTTAGATCTGGAAGTACCAGAAAGTAAAAACTATCTCTTCTGAGTCCTTTGACCACAGCAAAGCTTTGAACTTGAAGAGTAGATCATGTAGTAACTGCATTGCCTATTTTCAACTCATTACACTGGAAATGAAAGATAATCTCCTTTTTACTACAATTTCATGTTTCACACAGGCAACTATGTATTAAGTTCATAAATCAGTTCCACACTATTAATTCCACAGTTTTTCATTAACACTTGGTTGTAGAAGACAACCCAGTGTTAACCCAGTATGGACTGTGGAGGTGAGAAGTTAATTGTTTGGATTGACACCAGAATTATTTCCCTCACTTAGATGCATACAGTTTTGAAAATAAGAATGGGAAATCTCTCTAACAACTAACCAAGTAACTCACTCAGAAATAAAGTATGAACTCATCGTTAAAAATCAAACAGAAAGGCCAGGTGCGGTGGTTCACGCCTGTAATCCCAGCACTTTGGGAGGCTGAGGAGGGCAGATCATGAGGTCAGGAGATCGAGACCATGGTGAAACCCTGTCTCTACTAAAAATACAAAAAATTAGTTGGGCATGGTGGGGCGCACCTGTAGTCCAAGCTACTCATGAGGCTGAGGCAGGAGAATCTCTTGAACCAGGAGGCAGAGGCTGCAGTAAGCTGAGATTGCACTACTGCACTCCAGTCTGGGCAACAGAGCGAGACTCTGTCTTAAAAAAAAAAAAAAAAACTAATGACTACATCAAAGACCACTGTGGGAATTCAATGAAATAATACAATTAAATCCTTGAGCACCATATCTGGCAAATAATGAATGCTTAATATATGTAGCTTAAAATAATAATTATCAGTTTAAATAATAAGCCAGGTAGAGTAGTTATGTCAGACTCTCACACTATAAACCATTAAACTTCTGGACAAAACATAAAAACTGAAATTGAAGTCCCTGGAGAACTATGAAAATAAGCAGTAAATTAAGGGGCTATGATCCTAAAGGAAGAGATATGCTTTAAGTGAGTATTTCTCTATAGACACTCTCCAGTTTGGCATGGGAGAATTGAGCTCAATCAGAATGAAAGCCTCTTGCTTCACTGTAGAGACAAATGTAAGAGTTTAGAGTTGCCAGAAAAGTGAGAAGGGGCAAAATTCAAGCAAGAAGGTAGCCCCAGATGAGGGAACTCTAAAATATGGTTCCAAAATTTTTCTTATGTGATACACAGGGCAAAACTTCAAAAAAAGAAACAATATAGATCACCAGGTGGTTGCAAAGATATTTCAAAGACGGTTTTAAGGAAAAACAGGTTAGTATTTGAGTGCCTCAAAATTACAAAGGCTTGGTAAAAACTTCCAGCTTTCAGTTGAGAGCCTATAAAGCCTCACTCAAGAGTAAGGGCAAATATGATGTAATCAACCCTAACAAAGACTAAAAGCAACCAACAAAAAGATCAAGACAAACCATTACTGCTATAGCTGACAAAAAACAAAACAAAACAAAAACTTGATGTTTAACTTGTTGTCTATAGTGTGCACAATGATTCAAAACATACAAGGCTTGCTAAAAACAGAGACGAGTTCATCAGCAAAGAAAATAACACAAAAAATAGAAACAGATACCTAGGTATTTTAGATATAAAAATTCGTAATGCATCAAACTGAAATCCTGCAACTGAAAATATAAAAATTGAAATTAAGAATTGAGTAGATGGGCTTAATTACAGATAGGAAACATCAGAATAGATGATTTAGTGAACTAAAGACATGTCAATAAGAAGTGCCACGATTAATCCCTATTAAAGAAAAAGTAGAAAACCTAGGAAAAAAGTCAGGGAAATATAGGATTCCATGAAAAGTTCTGATATACATGTAATCAGAGCACTAGAAAGAGAAGATAGAATGCTACAACATAAATAATTGAAAAATACTGGCCAGAAATTTTTCAAAATTGATGAAAAGTATCTAATTTTATATACATAAGATCCAAAAACCTGTCCAAACACTAAGCACAATAAAGGTGAATAAAACCACACTTAGGTACATTATGGTAAAATTATTTAAAAAAAAAGAAAGCTAAGAGCACTTAAAAAGTGCCTGGGGTGTAGCCAGGGTACATGTTATCTTCAGTTTAAGAAAAACTAATTTTGACAACCAATTCTTCAACAGAAAATAGGGAAACAAGAAGACAATGGATGGATATATTTAGATCCCTGAAGGAAAAAGCTAATATTACCAACCTAGAATTCTGTACAAGTAAAAATATGTTTTCAGAAAAATGAAAGCAAAATAGACATTTTCAGAAAAACAAAAGCCGAGAATGTTTTTGTGGGCAGACCTGCACTACAAGAAATACTAAAGGGACTTCTTTAGGTTGAAGGGAAATTATCTCATAGAAATACAGAACTTTAGGAAACAGTGGAAAAGAAAGGATAAATTCTGGGGTAAACTTAATTGCATATAAGCTAGTAAAACAAAATATATAATATCTTATATAATTTACAACATATAGAAGTCTACATAAATAAAATATATTGTAAGACTAGTAGAAAAGGTCAAAAGGGAACAATGAAATTAAATGATGTTTTGCATGTTTACATAGTAAAAATTATTATAATTAATAATGTAACACTGAAGAGCAATAAAATATAAAATTAATATCTAAACATTTTAAAATAAAAATGTCATAATGTTATGAATAAATAGGAAGCCAGAAAAGAGAAATAAAGGATAAAATAGTATAATAGTATTAATAGCAAGATAACATGTGTAAAAGAGTCGAATCAGTGATATTTTAAGTAAATGGACTCAACTCTCAAAATAAAAAAAATC